>NW_024080698.1:3128198-3273614 GCF_003009895.1 Hyaena hyaena
CTGAAACAGGCTCCAGGCTCTGAGCTGGCAGTCAGCACAGAGCCCGACGCGGGGCTCGAACCCACGAACTGTGAGATCATGACCTAAGCGAAAGTCGGACGCTTAACCGACTAAGCCACCCAGGCGCCCCACCAGGCAGACTCTTGATTGAGGATGCAACCTTGACCTACTTGGTCAATATCTGCCCCCTTGGTGTTATTCCTCATACACTTTAAGCACCTGAATGGCAGTGATCAGCCTTACTGATCTCTCTATCCTCTGCACCTTGCATGGTGCCCAGAACATAGCAAGTGCTAGGCCAGTGTCTGCCAAGCTGTACAAGTTGGTTTTGTGCCTTTCTAAATCCTGAAATACACTTACAGTGTGACCTGCTCTGAGACTTGCTGCCCCAAGTCTGGAAGCTCATCCCATGTCACTCTATGAGTAATGTATCCAGGTTTGAATCCAAAGTCAGTCTTTGTGGCAAACTGTATGACTCCATTTATACAACATTCTTTTTTTTCTATTTTCCAATTTCTAATGTTTTTAAAAATTTATTTATTTATTTATTTTTACAAATAGTTTATTGTCAAGTTGATTTCCATATAACACCCAGTGCTCATCCCCACAAGTGCCCTCCTCCATGCCCATCTCCCCTCTCCCCGCCAAACCCATCAGTCCTCAGTTTGTTCTCAGCATTCAGGAGTCTCTCATGGTTTACCTCCCTCCCTCTCCCCAACTATTTCTCCCCTTCTTTTCCCTCATGATCCTCCGTTAAGTGCCTCCTAATCCTCCTATACGTGCAAACATATGGTATCTGTCCTTCTCTGCCTGACTTATTTCACTCAGCATAACACCCTCAAGGTCCATCCATGTTGCTACACATGGCCAGATTTCATTCTTTCTCATTGCCATGTAGTATTCCATCGTATAGGTAAACCATATCTTCTTGATCCATTCATCCGTTGATGGACACTTAGGCTCTTTCTATGTTTTGGCTATAAAATTTATTTTTGAGAGAAATAGAGAGACATAGCAGAAGCAGGGGAGGGGCAGAGAGAGAGGGAGGCAGAGAATCCGAAACAGGCTCCAGGCTCTGAGCTGTCAGTGTGGAGCCTAACGTGGGTTCAAACTCATGAACCGTGAGATCATTACCTGAGCCAAAGTCAGACACTTAACGGATTGGGCCACCCAGGAGCCCCTATATAACATTCTTGAAATGATATATTATAGAAACGGAGGTTAATGGCTGCCAGGCGTTAAGGAAGAGACAGGAGTGGGAGGGAAGTGGCTGTGGCTAGAAATGGGTACACAAGGGATCACATGGTGACATAAATGTTCTGTATCTTGACTGTACTGGTGTTAATACAGGCATATCTTGGAGTTACTGTAGATTCGGTTCCAGAACACCATAACAAAGTGAGTCAAATCAATTTTTCTGTTTCCTAGTACATATGAAAGTTATCTATAGGGGCATCTGGGTGGCTCAGTTGGTTAAGTGTCTGACTCTTGATTTTGGCTCAGGTCTTGATCTCACGGTTCCTGAGATGGAGCCCCACACCCGCACTGGGCTTTGCACTGACAGCGTAGAGCCTGCCTGGTATTCGGTCTCTCTCCCTCTCTCTCTGCTCCTTGCCTGCTTGTGCCGTCTCTCAAACTAAATAATAAAAAGAAAGTTATCTTTATACTATACTGTAGTCTATTAAGTGTGCGACATTATATCTAAAAAAAGTACATACCTTAATTAAAAAATAGTTTATTACTAAAAAGTGCTAACTATCATCCAGGCTTTCAGTGAGTTGTAATCACTGATTACGGATCACTACAACAAATTTAATGAAAAGTTTTGATATATTGTGAGGCTTGCCAAAATGTGACAGAGACATGAAGTGAGCAAGCGCTGTGGGAAGGATGCTGCCAGTAGACTTGTCCAAGGCAGGATGGCCACAGCCGTAAAAGACGCAGTTAGGTGCAAGGTGCTGTAGAGCGAGGCACAGAAGAGGAGCATGTCCGTGTCTGGGCTGTGATATTGTACTGCTAAGCTATATCCTGTTGCTGGTTGCTGGGCCTGCTCATAAAAATGGTCATTTTTTTCCTTTAAAGCCTGACGGAATCTATTTTTTCTAATGACTGAGTGGATACAAAGCTTTTTCCTGCCAAAAACCATTTGTCCCTCTCTGCAGGGTCCCTCAGGGCTAGGCTGTGTGTACGGGAACATAAGGCGGGCTGCTAAGTATCTGTGACAGAGTACCATCTGCATCTTACAGACTTAACATCCTTACCAAACAGGGAAGCTCTGAGCCTCATCAAATAATCCAACTATGAGCTGACTACATACATGTCGTAGTCACGAGGGCTGTGAGCGTGGGTGAGGCTGAGCGTATGCCTAAAAGGCGTGATGTGGAGGAGGAGCTAGGATTTAATGTTATAAGGCCTAGATAATGTGAAGAACATTCCCATATTCTCTCCAATCAAGACAAAGTGCCCATTCTGTTATTCAGTGTCCTCAGAGTTAAGCAGGAATTCAATGCCAGCAAAGTCTTTTTTCAGGTGAGTTCTCAGGCTTCCTTTTCCTGCCCTAGAACTATATAACAATGTCTGGCTCTAGCTGTCAAGAAATATACTGCTCAATTTAACACTTAATGGTAACAACTAAGTTCGTTCTAGGTTTCTGATGAGAAAGCATCATAATTAAAAACAAACAGATAAAACATCAAAAACTCTTGTCTTTTATTCAGTTTTACACATGCTTTAATAATTTAAACCACCTTCAATTAGTTTAAGTAGGCAAAGTATGAATTATAAATTTAAAGAATATGCCCTTTACTCATTTACTTTTTGTCTTCACTAAGTAGTGAATAAATGAATTTGTAATCAACTAGTTTGGGCAAGGTACTTTGGCTGTCTCGCTTCCACTTAAATTATTTAACTTCTCCCCAAAAGAACTGCTTTGGGAAAGTTTCAATTACCAGCCAATGGTTTCTTTAAATATGTGTGGTCCCTGGCAGCAGAGGACCCAAGACAGGCCACGGAATGTCAGCTGTAATACGTAACGAGAATCTCTAGAGAATCACCAATTCTGGCTTGAATTTGTCTGCTTCCTCATGTTTTGGGTGCTGAAATGGTCTAAATGAGGCCAAGACACAGACCCACATGTGATTTCCTTGGGTCAGTACTGGTCATACAAATTTATTTCCCCCATTTGTTCAGAAATAATACCTTTATGTGAGTATGATAAACTAAAACATACCAAAAAAATGCATATGAAAAAAATTCAGGAGTTCTTGAAGCTAAAGCAAATAGTTTTCAAAATTTTACAGTAATCAGGGGCACCTGGGTGGCTCAGTCAGTTGAGTACCTGACTTCCATTCAGGTCATGATCTCGTGGTTCATGAGTTCGAGCCCATGTCGGGCTTTGTGCTAACAGCTCAGAGCCTAGAGCCTGCTTTCAATTCTGTCTCCCTCTCTTTCTGCCCCTCCTCCACTTGTACTCTGCCTCTCTCTCTCCCTCAAGAATAAACATTAAAAATTAAAAAAAATCTCAGGCAGAGAAGGACAAATATCATATGTTTGCACGTATAGGAGGATTAGGAGGAACTTGACGGAGGAACAAGCGGGAGAAGAAGGGCGGAAATGGTGGGGGAAAGGGAGAGAGGCAAACCATGAGAGACTCTTGAATGCTGACAAAAACTGAGGACTGATGGAGGGGGGGGGGGGGGGGGGGATGGGCATGGAGGAGGGCACTTTGGGGATGAGCACTGAGTGTTATGTAGAAACTAATTTGACAATAAACTATTTTTAAAAAAAAAAAAAAAAAAAAAAGAAAAAAAAATTAAAAAAAATTTATAGTAATTATATTATTTTGTCTGATTAAGCTCTGTGCTTAGATTGTGAAGATACTTGTTTATTTTTATTTATTTATTTTTAATGTTTTACTTATTTCTGAGAGAGAGAAAGAGAACACCCATATTCTTTTTGTCCTAGCTTTTCATGTATCTTTATAAGGTTGTATATACCACTTGTGGGATTAAGCAAAATCAATACGGTACCCAGGACTAGGGGGAAAAAAAAAAAAAGGATGTACCACCAAAACTTTATAGTATCCAGAACTGAACTACATAGGGTTGTCATAAAATTATTATACTCAATTAATTTTGGATTTGTTTATTCTAGAAATCAAATATCACAGATATTCCAAAAGCATACTCAACTACAATTTAATGTCCAGAGAGAACAGGTTCTGTCCTGTCTAGACATTTCTCTTCACTCCCTTTAAGGGCAGCTCCTCGTCTGCCCAAAAACCCCTAGAGGGACCAGTGCCCACCTCCCAAGGACACTCACTGGTTACCTTCACTAGTGGGTTCACCCAGGTTATCCCAATCAGCTGTGGACCTTGCTGAATGCGGAGTCTGATTCAGCAGTCTGGGTTGGGGCCCACGAGTCTACATTTCTAAAAGCCCCCAGGTGATGTCACTATTGCTGGTCCCTGGACCAGTACTACTACCAATACTGCTCCCCTGTGCCAATAGCAGCCCTTCTCTCAGCTCACTTGGATCCACTACTGCACCCGTATTGGGCAGATCAGGTTAGATTTACTCCAAGGACTGGTTACCTTTGCCTGTGGGACAATATCCAGTAGTGGAGAAGGAAGAAGAGTGTATCAGCCAAGCCTCAGGTTTCACCAATACTTGCCAGATGCCCTGCTTTTGGAGGGAGGTGTTTTTAGGGAAGGTTTGATGTTAGCTCTAAATCTGGTCTGTCTGTCCCCTTGCAGGCAGCCTGGAAGGCAGATGGGATCTATGCAGCCAGATCCCTCTACATCTATGACAACTGCATACATAATGCACCCCTACACACTGTCTGGCCTCCCCATCCTGCCCTGCATATCTCCCAGTCCTCACTGAGGACCCTGGCACCAGCCTCACTGACTTCCTCTGACCCTCTGGGCCCCAGGCCTTGTAGGAGTCAGGTCAAATATCTCTCATCAGTACCTCTGAAATCCAAAACCCTCGAAGAGGTTTTCTCCCTAACTCATTTAGAAACAAAACTAGATACTTAAACTTCTCGGTGGTACAACTTAAGCTGAACTAATGCTACTTTTTTTCTTTTTAAACTGACGTTACTTTTTAGAGTTGTGTGAATCACAGGGTATATGCACTGTATGCCTTTCCCAGAACTGGAATTCCTAAACACAGGAGGCTTTGTGTAAAGGGCTGCAGACCTGTAAGCTCCGTGGCCTCACTGCTGCCAATGGGCTTTACCTGCACTGTGCTTCCACATCCCATTCCCAAAGCTGCACCTAAGAACCTGCTCGTGCCCGGAGCTGCGTTTCCTCTGAAGCCCTACAGTGTCAGGCCTCACTTTCAGAGCCGTCTCCTGTCATCCCCTTGCTTCCGCCATCCCTGCAGTTGGACGTGTTGGATCTCCCATCCCTTGACTACCCACGTTCTCCCTCCCTGTCTGCGGGGCTCCTTCTGGCAGGAGGTGCTTCTCTATCCTCCAAGTTCCACACAGTCTGGCACATGCCTCTCCTGCCAACAACCCCCGGTCTTTTCGCCACCTGTGCCCTGTAGAACTCCGACAATGCTGTAACCCAACACCCCAGCTTTGGCGCCTCAGCCCTGGGCTGCAGGGTAGACTGAGAAGAAGGGCAACAGTGAGGGGGTACCACTGCGAGCCTCAGCCGGGTCCCAGTGTTACCCGAGGGGCTGCTCCGCACGTCCAGCTCTCACGTACCACAGACTCCCGGTCCACGGAAATGTCCGAACGGTCTCTATTTTCTGTTTCTATGTTACCACTTCTCCCCTCAGTCCCAGCAGCTGTTACTTCAGTTCAAAGAGAAGCTCCCCCAGGGCGCCTGGGTGGCTCAGTCGGTTAAGCATCGATTTTGGCTAGGGTCATGATCTCACGGTTTGTGGGTTCGAGCCCCACGTCAGGCTCTGTGCTGACAGCTCAGAGCCTGGAGCCTGCCTTCGGATTCTGTGTCTCCCTCTCTTTCTGACCCTCCCCTGTTCATGCTATCTCTCTCTCTCTGAAAAATAAATAAAACATTAAAAAAAAAACAAACCCAAAACAAAGAGAAGCTCCCCTGACTCCCTGTTCTGCCTCTTCATCTCTAACCCATTCATCTGCATCCACGTACCTGTGGAATGAGGCATGCCCCTGCTTTTATAATCTACTGGACTGGGACCCCCTCCTCCCCCACTTCCTTGGGCACCTGCTTCTCTCCTTTTTGGAGGCGGCAGTGCAGTGTGGTTATAAGCTGACAGCTCAGAATCAGGCCTGGGCATGGCTCCCATATCTGCCTGCTACAACCTATCTTTCTGGACTGGGTTTCCTAACTGGAGATGCAGGGTCACAGCAACGCCAATCACCCGGGTGCACGAGGCATGCGCAGTCATGGTGATCAACACCATCACTCTCAGCTCTACTGGTTTTTTGTCCTTGACCCATAGATATTTCCAAGCACCACATTCCCCCCCCACCTTTTTTTCATTAAAAATACTACCACAAAATATATTCATCCTTTTTTTTTGGTTAAAAGTTAAAGAACACAGAAACTACAGGTTAAAGAGTAAATGCCTCTTTCACTTACTTGCCCCCAAAGCTTACACTAGGAAGTGGCTACTGTTAACAGCCTGATGTGAAAAGGGCTCTGTATGCCACAGTAACCTGGTTTCTAGTCCTATCACTTCACTAAACCTGTCCTGCCAAGGTCAAGTAGTGTCCTAGCTGCCAGGCCCTGCAGAGCTCTGTTCCACCTTTGCTGCTGGCCTTTCTACCACACTGTCTGCTGGCCTTTTCCTTGCTAGCCCCGCCCTCAGGATTCTGTCATTAGCCCTTTGCTTGTCCCATTTCTCACCCTTAAGACTAAGTTCCAAGCAGACACTGCTGCTGGGGTGCTCCACAGCCCTCTGCAGCTCAGCAGGCTGAAGCTGGCAAGCACCACTTCCCGCCCTGGTAACCACCACAGCAGGAGCTATGCCCCAAGATGCAGGCAGCAGCCATCCTCTCCACTTTAAAGATAACAAACGGGGGCCCCAAGAAGTAATTTCACAGTCACACAGTCAGTAAGGGGCAGAGCCATGATTTAGTCTCTGGGCCTGCCTTATGATAAGAGCTTGGCCTCACGGCTCTGTACCACTCCGCAACTCCCCACCCGAGATAAAGCTGCCCTTCACACTACCAAAGCCACAAATGAGCATGGCTGCAGAGTCCATTTCTTCAGTTAACACAGATACTGAGGAGTGACGCACTAGGTTCAGAGCTTCCTCAGGTATTAACCCTCAAGCTGGCAATGGCCTCTGTCCAGCCTCTAGGACTTAACGTATGGCAGGGGAAGAAACAACCCAAGTACAGAGTCCAATGACTGCCCTGCTGTGAACAGAGGGCATTTCTGGGTGCCACCTTCCATGAGATGCAGTGGCTGGAGGGATGACTAGGGAAATGGCTGGACAGCCTACAATTTAGGCAAGATCTAGGGAGATTGTATTTATTTGAAGATAAGTCACTTTGAGCAGTCTCCAAAAGCTGGAAGTTACATAAGCTCATTATATGGGAGACTTTTTGTTTGAGATACTGGGGAGGGGGAGGGGGAACAGAGTGGTTCTGAAAACAGAATCTTCATATTTCATGTAAACATAATGACTATTTTCAAGGTGCTGGGGGAAACTTTAGAAATGTTATAAAGGTTCTGCCCTGCTAAAAGCCTCTGGGTTTAGGACATGCCACTCTTTTGCAACCTGGAGATTAATGCCTACCTTTGAAAGTTCATTTTTCTTTTTTTTTTTTTTTTAAAAGTGACTTTTTTTTTTAATGTTTTTTTTTTTTTTTTTATAGGAGAAGGAGCCAATGGCTTGTCTTTATTGGANTCACAGACTGAAACAGGCTCCAGGCTCTGAGCTGGCAGTCAGCACAGAGCCCGACGCGGGGCTCGAACCCACGAACCGTGAGATCATGACCTGAGCGAAAGTCGGACGCTTAACCGACTAAGCCACCCGGGCGCCCCTGAAAGTTCATTTAAGAGGCTGGTTTGCCATATGTATGTCACACTTTGATAAAAACATTTGCTGGAGAAAAAATTAAAGACTCTGTCTCCTTCCTTTCTGAACAGCAGCAATAGGAGAGATAACAAACAGAATGGCCACCCATGTGATGCCTGGAACCAGGCACGGTCTCCCTGTGGGCTCAAGAATCACTAATAATGTGGTGCCCATACACCATCATTACAGATCTTTTAGTAGGCATATTCTAGGACTGCTGTGATAATTAACAACCATTTTGTAATTTTAAAATTTACATTCTAGATGAATGGCCCTGAAAATAAAAATGGGCCTATCACACAGATATTGGAAGACTATCTTAGACACAGGTGGTGAGGTATTCAGCTTGACTGCCAAATTCTTTTCTTCTGGTAAGAAGTGATCATCTACGTTCATTTTATTCATGCCCTCAATGTGGGGAAAAGATATTATATAACTTGATCTAATTAAAAAAGAACTTTAAGTATTCACTTAATATTACTATAAAATTTGTCCTAAAATATGTAAGCTCTATTAATAATGAGTTAACAAAAATAGAAAGTTAAATAATATTCAAGACATTTTACTATTTTGCAAATCCAAATGCTTGTAAGTCTAAGAGGACTCTAGGTAACTAATTTTTGTATCACTGGGACTAGGAATTTTCTACTAGAAAAGTCCTGGACTCTGGGACACCGGATTGCTTTTGGCCTCTTACTGCTGCCAAGTTCCCCTGCGTAAACCAAAGGCACAAACCTCCTGGGTCACCAGCGAGGGAGATACTGAAACAGGCTTGGAATAGCGTGTTTTAGCAGGGCTGTCACAGGAGAGAGAGAGGAAGATGCAAAAAGTTCAGCCTGCAAAGGGATTAAATTGAAATATAGCTACGGGCTGTTTACTGGTTTTTATATTTTGAGTTTGGAAGTTACCAAATGGCCTACCTCTGTGTATGTGTGGTATGTAACATCTAAAGTGAATCCCAGTGGGCCTGACCCTCCTGGTGTTTAAGCTCTATGGAAGTCTCTCTCCTGCAGTATGGGCCGGACCACATTCCTAATGAGCAGAACACTGCAAAAGTTGTGGGATGTCACTTCCAAGATTAGGTCATAAGAGATTATGATTTCTGCCCTAGCTTGTTCCCTCTCTTGCCTTCTAGCTTCCTCACTCTGATGAAGCCAACTGCTTTGACTTGCTCTATGGAGAGAACCCATGAGAGGCTGCTGGCCATACCTAGCCAAGAACTGAGATCTTCAGTACAACAGGCTACAAAGAACTGAATCCTACCATCAACCACTAGGTGAACTCAGAAGCAGATCCACCGTCATTTGAACCTTAAGATGGCTTCACCTGCTGGCAACAAACACCTTGACTGCAATTTTATGAGCCAGAGGACCCCGATGACTGACCCACAGAAGCTCAGATGGTAAAGGCTGGTGTTTTAAGTGACAACATTTTCAGGTGATTTGTTACTGAGAAATAGGTAACTATATACAGTATACAGAACTCCAAAGCAGGGATCAGCAAACTTTTTCTGTAAAGAGCTAGACAGTAAATATTTTCAAGGTCTGTGGTGGACCTTATGGTCTCTTATAGCTACTCAACTTTGCTGTTGTAGCATGAAAGTAGCCATAGACAATATATAAATGAATGAGCATGGCTTGTCCCAATAAAGCTTTATTTATAAAAACAGGTGGTGATTTGGCCCACTGGCTGTCATTTGCCAACCCCTGCTCTAAAGTACAGGTTCCGTGGAAATATTATTTTTGAGTTAAAAGGCAGAGATGATCTCCATTTTACCACTGTATTAAAAATTATTTTAACGCTTAAAAAGAGAAAGCTCAAACCTATCACAACACAATAAACACAGATAGTTGAAAATGGAAACAGCTGTCCAATAAGTTTCCAAGTTTGGTAAATAACCTAAGAAGTACAAGCACTTTATAATAAATGGGTCCCTCTCTATTTACATCTGGTACAAAAAAGTTTCAGTCCAAAATGGAGGTAAATGTGAACCAGAAGAACACTTACTAAATTAGCTGTTTATCACAACTACCATTGCAACAGTACCTTAATTATGCACTGGCTTTCCCTTCATATATCATGCTTTTCTGACAGTGAGAACAGACGATTACCTTTGCTTTTGGACAGTGGTGATGGCGGCTGCTCTGTAAACACTTCTAGGGGTGGGGAATCATGGTGGTCGAAGTCTTTGTCCATGGCTTCTATGAGACTGGTGATGTCTGAGTCCTCTGAGCTGTGCCTTGTGCTGCTGGCACGTTCTGGGTGGGATGGGTGCGAGAGGGGGGCGGGTGACAGCCTTTCCAGCTGCGGTTCCTGGTGCTGAGGCACTGGCGGTGGCGGTGGAGGTGGAGAGTGCCGCTCCAGCGGGCTGTGGACATGGTGCTGACTGCTGTGCTGGCTCTGTTTTGCCCCTTTGGACTTTCTGCCTGCTGTGTGACCTTGGGCCACTGCATTTGACTCTAAGACAAGGGGGCTTGCTTTACTAGCAGATTGTGCAGAAGTCCTGCTAGAGGTACTTGAGCTGTTTTTGGCTCTGACGTTTTCCACGTCAGCTGAGTTTCTATTGCTGTGACTGCCGTGTGGGTGGACTGGTGGGCCACACTGCTTGTGACTCCCTGCACTGGGCCGGGATGACGAGCCGCCTGCTCCACAGAACCCCCTACTGTGACCGGGGTCACAGCTGAGTGTGTTCAAGCTGAAAAAAGGACCAACTGCAGATCAGTAAATAGCAACCTACAAAATCTAAGATTAAAAAGTTTTTATTTCATCAGTACAGCCATAAGAGAAATATAAGCTACTCTAGGGAAAAAACCCCAACAAGACATAGGGATACTTTCCACAATTTTATAGGGTTTATTCTATCTGAATATTTAGGAATCAAGTCAGTGATCTAATTAAGATTATTTTAACCCTCACCAACATAACAAAACCATGGGATTGGCTGTTGAGTTCTTAGTAGAGAAGACAGCTATATACACAGGAGATTATTAAGTAATTAGAATTAAGATTTTTTCCCCCTTGAGCAAAGATGAAAAGAAAGACTTATTTTTTCTTTGAATTACATCAGTCAAATCTATGTGTACTAGAGAATTTATTTCCAGCATGTAAACATACTTTCCTTCAGACGAAATACCAACGATTCTCCTGAGATCAAATGGTCTTCCCACATCAAAGGGCGGGTTGGAGGCCTCAAAGGATAGTCGCCTTCGAAATGGCTCCCAAATTCCTTGAGCTTCTAAATAGGCTGTTCCAATTACCAAGAGAAACAGTGCACTGCAGGGGTACAGAAGGTGGAGAGGTGGGATTCATTTATTAGGGCAAGAGTAACAAAATTTAGTATTCAAGGCAGAGTTTCTTGGTAAAGTACAAGAGGATATAAAAAACAGAGATGCTGGTGAGTTTTAATTGGACTGGACAAAAACAAAGTGTTATGGATAAAAGTCTACACACTTGTTTTTATAAAACGCTTACTTACATGGAGGCTAACAGAGAGAAAATAATTATTTGTATCAGAACAGACACTTGGAGGATACTTTTCCTTTTACCAAGAAGAAGCTTTTATCTTGCAGTTTTAACTCTACACCAACTCTTTTCCCTGAAAGGATATGTGGGGTAACCATGTAAATTTAGAGGCACGTGTATCTGACCCTACAAACACCAAACAGACTGAAAAAAAAAAAAAAAAGAAAGAAATGTTTGCTGAGAATTTAAAAAATATTTCTCATGTTTCATGTTGCTTGGGTCTGTTTCTAAAAAGATATTCTATAATGTTAAGTTAAGTGCTGAAATGAAGTAACTTTACCTGGTAAATTAAGAGTGTTATTTTTCCTTGAAGAAATTAACTTGTACTAATTTGTATAACAAATTTTAAGGGTAGAAGATTTGTGTCTGTAGTATATGCCACCCAAGCAGGGTTAGTTCTGACTGCTTCCACTGGTGTGTGCGGGTTTAACCGAGGCAGAAAGATCTGTTCTGTTTGCTGACAGGTTCCCAGCACTCAGAACAGTGACTGGCTCACGGGGCGCATGTAATGAACAGTGTCAGGTGATGCCTGAGTACCAACCTCAAAAGAAGACAAAAGTACCTCATTATTCCTGAGATGATGATGTACAGAGCCAGCTCCCAGTTGGGTCTGGGGAGGGCTTCTGCACAGGTTGCTAACATATGGTATGGAAGGGATGCGTTCAATACAAATACAAATTCAGAGCCACTGGTTGTTATAAACTTCAGTTCACGAATAACTCTAGAAGCTGTGAAATCAGGAGTAAACCTAAAAGAAAATGGTGGCAGTCAGACTAAGTGTTAAAAATACACCACAGCAGTTTACATATAATACTAGTCCCATACACCTTTGAAACCTAACAGAGAATTTGAGTTTGATACTTCTCTGCAACTTCCTCATTTTAAGATGGAGAAAGCATTATTCCATGAGGTTAATAACAAATACAACTATATTCTGTGGATAACTGAAGAAATTACATGAAAAAGAATAATAACACAGCTTTGCATAATTATTAATTCAGGAAGTGCTGTCTGAGCTTCTCTCCCTCCCTCCTCTTTTCTCCTTTATCTGAATCCACCCTCTTTTCCCAGGATATATTCCCAACAATACTTAAACAAACAAACAAATAAACAAACCCCAAAACCCAAACCCATCCTAGCCAAGGTGCTCTTGTCCTCATCTCCTGCAGTACTGCTTTCTGCCCCAATTATTTCATTTTTACTTTTTGTTAACTGTAAGCTCCCCAACCAGATGATCTACACCTTGAGGGAAGGTGTCTTATTCTTCACTGTACCTTTAGGTACTAAGCATTATGTCTTACCTGAGTAATATCATTAAGTACTGGGTCAACGTCCATTGAAGACCATGAAATTTTCACTCAATTAAGGGGACAGAGGTCACATTTTGTTACATAAACTTTATAATCTAACAAGTTAATTAATATTAAAGTAGGCCACACCCATTATTGATACAGGCATTAACATTATCTTCTGACCAAAATGTTACACATTCCTACTTTGCACACACGGAAAATTGCACATATGTGATAGAAGGGACTGGTCTGTTGCTGAGAATGAATTTATAGTCAATTTCGTACCGACACGTTATGCTTTAACAGAACCCTGACATAATTTTGAAACCAGTTTCTAAGATTATCTGATCCACTTTTGATACAGAGGAAGTTTCACAATTTTGAAAACAATAAAGAAATAACCAAAGATTAAGTGGACAAAAGAAATCACGTGGATAAAATACTTTTTGTTGTATGAAAACATCTTTGCATGGAGTTTAAACAACTGTATTATTTGAGGTTGATGAGAAGCTAGTGAATCATTACACCTCAGAAGAAAATACTTACAATATGATTATGTCTTTAGAGGCATTGGCGCTTAGTGCAAACTCTTGACAATTAACAACTTTAAAGCCATATCCCTCACATGAGTACCCACTGACTTCAATGGTTTCTATGTGAATCTGGAGTTGCCCCGTATTCTCTACTTTAAATGTTCTTTTCAATGTGAAATTTGGTTCTCTTAGTTTTAAATCTATAAAGGAAAAAAAAAATCAAGAGTGAACATAAATCTTGCATGTGCTCCAGATCGAACGATGAACACATCTCCATGAATATATATGCCAGACATTATGAACCACCTCCTCATGCCAAAGAGATCAGCTGGTACCCAGCCTTCATCAGAAGTACTCCATTTTATTGTCTCATTTTAGATAGCAAAAGTTTAATTATGCTTTACTGTCAATACCGAGTAAGTCACCTAAGACATGCAACAAATACGGAACCTTTAAATCTTTTAGGATCCAAATCAAACAACCCTGAAACCAGGTCAGAGTATTTCACTAAAAATCTTAAGTATTCATCACTAGTATACACAGCTGCATGTACAGGAATACTGTTCTTTCTTGGGGAACTGTTCACTGTTGAAAGTAAATACTCAAGTTATGCCTTTGGAACTGTTAGGGATACTTACTATCTGTACAATCTTTCAATAATGCTTCTGTGATTTTAAAGCGTAAGGAACTCCCTGGACCTGGAAGTTTGCCTGCCACCCTCAAGTTCTCAGTTGTTCCTTGTCCTTGGACCATCACAGCATCCACCACGGTCAGGTTATTTCTACGCAAGAACAAGAATTACAGAATTTTCACCCACTAAATTTGCAGAATAGAAATGTAGAAATGAACACACTAATATATATATATATATATATAGTTTTTTTAGTATTTATTTATTTTTAAGGGGGAGAGAAAGAGTGAGAAAGCATGAGCGGGGGAGGGGCAGAGAGACAGGGAGACACAGAATCCAAAGCAGGCTCCAGACCTGTGAACACAGCCCGATGAGGAGCTTGAACTCACGAAGCATGAGATGACCTGAGGTGAAGTCACTTAACCCAATGAACCAACCAGATACCCCTGAATACGCCAAATTTAAGAGTGAAACATTTACCCTCTAAGAATTTAAAAATCTTTACACAGAGGGGCGCCTGAGTGGCTCAGTCGGTTAAGCGTCCGACTTCAGCTCAGGTCATGATCTGACAGTTCGTGGGTTTGAGCCCTGCGTCAGGTTCTGTGCAGCTCAGTCAGCTCAGAGCCTGGAGCCTGCTTCAGATTCTGTGTTTCCCTCTCTCTCTGCCCCTCCTCTGCTCACGCTGTCTCTCTCTCTCTCAGAAATAAATAAAACATTAAAATTAAAAAAAAAAATCTTTACACAGAGAGGAGCAAGAGTTTTTCAGTTTTAAGAGTCACATATGGTACAGTAAGGACATTTTTTCAGGTTTTCAAGTTATGAACATAATCACAGAGGTACATTTCATCTGGTGCAGTGTGTTGGGTGCATGTTTTGGACAAAGTGGATACCGTATTTAATAAATTAGACATGCAAAATCAAGTTAAAAATCAGGTAAGGACTTCTGTATAAGTACTAAAAATTGACCCACACTTAAATCACAAAACATACCTGATTATGATTAGTGAAGAAACAGTTCTGTTGTGAATTGGAGTAAACTTTATTTTGACAGATTTCTTTTCTCCAGGTTTTAAAATTAGGTTTAAAATTAAATGTCGAGAGAGGCCTTCTGTAAATCCTGTTGAACTCTGCAGTGGATGAGCCTTGAATCATTGGATAAATAAACAGGAGTCACTGCTATATTCTCTGGAAAGATTTTTTCCTTTACTCAATCCACAGCCCAGTATGAGTTTCTAGAATTGATTACATATGTGAACAATTTTATTCCTCATGATTTAGGTACTGGTCAGCTTGCAAGCAGAAGTTGGCAACCAGTGATGACCCTTCTTACTATGCATTAAGTCCCCAAAAGGGTTTTGAACCCCACCTCACCAAGGTCCTCATATTTGTACTAGGTATTTGTTTTTGTATACAGATCTTTTTATTTATAACTTAAAAATTTTTTTAATGTAATACCCATACAAAAAAGGACACAAACTTAAGAAGTGTAGCTCTGTGTTTTCGCACAAAGCAAACAGCTGTGCACCCAGCAGCTTGAAGTCTTGTGGATGCTGTTCCCACTTTCACACTGTTTTCTAGCTCCTTTCCCCTCTGATGGCTATTGGCTGAAGGTCTTCAGGCTGCACCAGATTTTATTTGTAAAAATATTTCTAACTCAGATCAATCTATCTTTGAATTTTATTTTGAGAGCTCAGCACATAATTACTGTTTCATTAACATTAGATGAAAGTTTAAATACTTTAATAACCAATATATGACTTCTTGACAGGCAGTTGCCGATAAAACTTATTTTTTAAATGTTTATTTAATTTTTAAAATTTCTTTTTAACATATATTCATTTTTAAGGGGGGGTTGGAGGAGCAGAGAGAGAAAGGGAGACACAGGATCTGAAGCAGGCTCCAGACTCTGAGCTGTCAGCAGGAGCCTGACGCGGGGATCAAACTCTGAATGGTGAGATCATGACCTGAGCCAAAGTGGAACACTTAACTGACTGAGCCATTCAGGGGGCTCTTAAATGTTTATTTTTGAGAGCAAGAGAGAGAGAAAATGAGTAGGGGAGGGGCAGAAAGAGGGGAACAGAGGACCTGAAGCAGACTCTGTGCTGATAGCAGAGAGCCAGATGCAGGGCTTGAACTCAAAAACTGCAAGATCATGACCTGAGCCAAAGTCTGACACTTAACCAACTGAGCCATTCAGGCGGCCCTACCGATAAGATTTAAATATTTGTTTTTTATTAAAAAAATCATATAAGGATATATTGTTCTGATTTTTAAAAAATGTTTATTTTGGGTGGCTCAGTCGGTTAAGGGTGTGACTTTGGCTCAGGTCATGATCTCACAGTTTGTGGGATCAAACCCCACGTTGGGCTCTATGCTGACAGCTCAGAGCCTGAAGCCTGCTTCAGATTCTGTGTCTCCTCTCTCTGCCCTTCCTCTGCTTGCACTGTCTCTCTCTTTCAGAAATAAATATTTTAAAAAAGTTTTAAAAAATGTTTATTTTGAGAGAGAGAAAGTGGGGAAGGGGCAGAGAGAGAGGGAAAGAGAGAGAATCCCAAACAGGTTCTGGGCTGTCAGCATGAAGCCTGACTCTGGGTGTGATCCTAACAACCACAAGACCATGACCTGAACTAATGTCAAGAGTGGGACACTGAACCAACTGTGCCATCCAGGCACCCCAACTATCCTAATATTTAAGTAACATTAAGTTTAGCCTGTTTCTGGGGGAAGGGTTGGCATCACTTGGCTCTATTTTTATTTGAGAGGGAGAGAGAGAGTATGGGGGAGAAGGGCAGAGGGAGAGAGAGAGAATCCTAAGCAGGCTCCATGCTCAGCACTCATGCTCGATCCTACGACCCTGGGATCATGACCTGAGACAAAAATCAAGAGTTGGATGCTCAACTTACTGAGCCACCCAGGTGCCCTGGCAACACTTGACTATAAATGTCCATGGCTTCTTGATGGCTCTGCTAACATGTGGAAGGGGAGAGAGGTCTGCACGACTTTCTACTCCACCTGGCACACTTAGGTTTCAAACATATAGGTCTATCTACCTGTGGTAGCATGATTCTACAAACATTATTTCTAGTCAATAGACTTATTGAGGCCCTTACTTTTTAAATCTTGATTCTGAGGCACAAACTTTTTCTGCATCTAATATTCTTTTTTTTTTTTTTTTAATTTTTTAAAATGTTTTATTTATTTCTGAGAGAGAGAGACAGCGTGAGGGGGAGGGTCAGAGAGAGAGGGAGATACAGAATCTGAAACCGGCTCCAGGCTCTGAGCTGGCAGTCAGCACAGAGCCCGACGCGGGGCTTGAACCCACGAACTGTGAGATCATGACCTGAGCCGAAGTCGGATGCTCAACCGATTGAGCCACCCAGGAGCCCCTCTGCATCTAACATTCTTCTCTGTCAGTGTCTACTGGGACAACGGAATATCCTGACTGTTCCAAAATGGTTGGTAAATAAGTTCTTTTTTAGATAAACTATTCTGAGTAATTGATGGACACATTATATACTATGCAAATATTCCCAATAAACACTAGCTAATTTAAACTCTGATGACTTGGCAAACATTTGAGGATGTGATGCCTCAGGGATATCATTAAGGCCTCAATAACTCTCAATAACTTAGCAGTGGCTCTGTAAAGAGTGACCCCTGGGACCCCTGGGACCTCAGAATCTTTTCAGTGTGTCCACTGGTGTCAAAACTATTTTCAAAACACTGACAGATGCCATTTGCTTTTTCCACTGTGTCGACATTTCCACCAATGGTCAGCTAAATCAGTGGTGGGTAAAACTGCTGACACTTCAGCTTAAAGTAAGGCAGTGGTATCTAACTTCCTTAGTAGCTACTGTCTCCCTCACTGCCATGTACTTGTAGCTAAAAAAAAAATTATTACTAATAAAGCAGTAACGATATTAATCCTAATAAATCTCAATCTTTGGGCACATGCATTTTTACTAGTGTGTATTAAAATGGGAAGTATGCATATAGCACTCCTGCGGCCTCCTGAGGTATCATGTTGTCCTGAAAAGCTATCATTTTAGATACAAAGCTGCTCTTCTCATGGAAAACCGTTTCAGTTGAAAGAATGATTGACAGTCAATCTGTGGTTACTTAGACTTTGATATTTGGTGACAAATTCACAAAAATGAAGTGTATCTGTCCAATCAAGGAAAAACAACTGATGTATTTGCTGGCAATGATAAAATTCGAGTGAGAAAATTTAGAATTACGGAAAACTTGAATCCACCCCTGTGAACTTCACAGCTTCCCAATAGTTAAAGAATTCCCTGATGTCAGAGAAGGACAAATATCATATGTTTGCACGTATAGGAGGATTAGGAGGAACTTAACTGAGGAACAAGGGGGAGAAGAAGGGGGGAAATGGTGGGGGAAAGGGAGAGAGGCAAACCATGAGAGACTCTTAGATGCTGACAAAAACTGAGGACTGATGGATGTGGGGGGGAGGGGGGGATGGGCATGGAGGAGGGCACTTGTGGGGATGAGCACTGGGTGTTATGTGGAAACTAATTTGACAATAAACTATTTGTAAAAAAAAAAAAAAAAGAATTCCCTGATGAGATTGGTAGTTCTATTAATGAATACGACTTTTTTGAATTTTATAGAGTGAATCATGTCAACATCTGGAGTCTCTGCATATCTAGGTGAACCAGTTATTTTCTGAATGACTGAGGCATGCTGTCAGAATTAATTAAAAAGGCAATTAAGATACTCCTTTTTTTTTTTTCCGAGAGAGTGTGCAGATGTGAGGGGCGGATGGCAGAGGGAGAGAGACTGAGAATCTTAAGCAGGCTCCACATTCAGCACAGAGCCAGATGCAGGGCTTGATGCCATGACTCTGGGATCATAACCTGAGCAGAAATCAAGAGTCGGATGCTCAACTGACTGAGCCACCCAGAAGCCCCAATCTTTCACCTTTTGTATATAAAAAAAATCTGTTTTAATTTTTATTATGCTAAATATTGATAGATATAACCCACCTAAACAAAAAATCTGTTTGAAGTCCTGAATAATTTTTAAGACTATAAAGGAGTTCTGAAACCCAATGCTTTGAGAACCACAGTTTTATAAGCACTATAGAGAATTGTGATAGGATTTATCATAAGTTCACCCTAAGACCTAGAATTTCACATTTAGGATAAATTTCAGAAGTCCAGAGTATTCTCATTCATCTTCCTACTTCTCACAGTGCCTACACTTCAGTGTTTTATATCTTGTAAATAATACTAAAGAACTTGTATTCAGTAAGAAAAAAAGGTAAAGATTAGCTCATTTACTTCTTATGTGTATTTCCATCCTTAGCAAAACAGAGTGAAAGGAATTTCTGGTTATTAAACTTTCTAATTATTTGGAATCTAGATAACCTTGAGCTTATTATTAGGCTGTCACTTTATGCATGGAAAAAACAGATAAGAGAAAGATTCCAAGAGAAGGGTAAAATATAGGATTGTCTAAATTTCAGTCTAGTGTTCTGTTCTATTATTTGGCAGAAGAAAGACATACTGAAAATTACTTTCCTATACAAAACTGACTTAAAGACAGTATAAAAACTATTGTACAAAGGTTTAGCTAACATATACCTTAGAGAATAAAACACAAAACTATGGGAAAGAACACAAATACTTCAAGAACTAAAAAATATCTGGTTTAACAGGAGGATGAGTGACTCCTAATCAGCAATGACCATGTGACACGAGTATGGGCAAAGGCTCTGGGATCTGAGAGAACTAGACTTGAATTTGGCCCTGGCAGTTATCACAGGTATGAACTTGGGTAAGTTGCTTTCTTTTCTTGAGACTTCTTTTCCTTGCCAACAGAACAAGGAAATACTTCCTGGGTTACTAATAATTGCTCAGCTTGGCTGCAGTAATGAATGGGTGACATTGTAAGTGTGAATATACTTGATGAAGGCTGACACACACTAGATGCTCATCAAATACTGGGAAGGGTTCTTCAATGTAGCCCCCAAATACTAAAAACATTTTCCACTGCTTTTCTTTCCTGGCCTACTGAGCCACAGATTGTCTTATCCAGTCAACACTCACCATGGTCTTCCTATATATCAAGGAACCAAGTGAAAGGCTTCCAAGTGAGTTTGTGCAATCTGTTCAACAACCATGGGTTTGGCATTAATTGAGCTTACAATTTTATTAGGAGGTATCCAAAATAAAAATTTAAATGACTAAGCTCAATATTTTGAGGCTTAATAAAATAAAATTATGTTAGTTTATATGTCATTTACATATCTTCAGGGTTTCTGGTTGCATTATAAAACTTCATGAGCTTATAATGCCTGCAAACAGGAACCTTCTACTCATGTGTCTCACATTGATCTAAATCCTATCCATTCCTTCTGGGGTTTTTTTGCCTCTAAAATAATTACTGGACTGCTTTGACTTCTTCAATAACTTGCCCTTCAGCCAAATTTAAGGGTAGTCAGTAGTTTTCTTCCAAATTTGCTCTGACCATATCATAGTTATTTCTTTGGATTTAGTATGAAGTTTACATACTTACAGTGTTTCTGAAGACTTGGAATTCTAGTGTTCTTAAATCTATCTTTGCCGCCTTACTCAAGTTAAACCTAAAATAAAAAATGTACATATATTTCTTCATAAACAGCATCATAATTAAAGGGTGTAAAGAGGAATGATCAAGTTTGTATTTTATTTGCAAATTACCTTCTGGTTGATTTTGAGGTCAATATTACCAGATTAATGGCTTTCCAAAAATTAAAGGCTACAACTTATTGTTAATAATTTGCTCATTTTTTAAAAACTAAAATATTTGAAGGGTTCCACTTGCTTTCTCTTTATAATTTTTTAGAAGGGAGTTCAATGTTACTTTTTCTTATCTTAAGCTGAAAACTTTTCTAGACACTTAAATACTTAGATATTATCAATATCTCTCCCCAGAACTACCTCTCAATTTTAATTACAGGTCTAGAATTTCTCTAAGCCAAATCTACTACTGTATAAACTGGAATAAAGTTTTAAATGTATAAAATAATTCAATGCTAATATGGAACATTCTTATTATTTAAAGCAATGCTTACCTTGATATTAACTTATCTACAAAGACTGAAGGATTGGAATATAAAGCTAGGGGAATAAATTGTATATAGACAGGAACATCTGCAGGATTTTCTAAAGTAATCTCTTCTTCCTTAAACAAAGTAACAAAACAGTAAATGAGAGATTTCTACAGTTAAGAGTAGATACTTTATAACCCTATTATCTATTTCCCAAAACCAGTGTCACTCTGAATACTTACTGAGGAGCAGTTTGTATTAGTAAGTGGAAATTTCAAGTGCCGGGGGGAGCTAATTATAGAAGGCCAGGAGAGTTCAGCAGTGATTTTTGACAGTATATTTTTTTGAAGGTCTGTATTTACTTCAAATAAAGCGCTCAATCTAGAAAAAAAAAATGTAAGTCACTGTATCATTTAAAAAAATTTTTTTAATGTTTATTTTTGAGGGAGGAGGAGAGGCAGAGAGAGAGGGAGACACAGAATCTGAAGCAGGCTTCAGGCTCTGAGCTGTCAGCACAGAGCCTGACACGGGGCTTGAACTCACAAACAGTGAGATCATGACCTGAGCCGAGGTCGGACGCTTAACTGACAGCCACCCAGGCGCTCCTGTAAGTCACTATATCAAATAAAATATTTGAGTTTTCTGAATACAATCTATTACTGTATTCTTAAATAAACACAGGTTTATTTGCTCTGACATTTTACTATGCTTTTAATAGACATGTATGAAGATGTCTCTGTTTTGGCACAAAGAGCTGCCAAAGTCTCTATCACTCATCACCTGTGTTGTTTTTGTACTGAATGTGTGAAGGACAAGGCAGGTATACACAGATAACATATGGTGTTAAGGGGGTCCTAAAGGATCCTGCATGCCTAGTAGAAAGATCTAGACCAACAGCAGGCTGCTGATGAATATTCATCTGGAGAACCTATGAGAAGGCAGTGCATTGCTTGGCATATGGCTTTCTCCCTTTGAGATAAAAAAATGAAGGAAAATCCTGACATGCAATGAAGATGTTAGCTGAAGTGGCACTACATGTGGGGCCTTTATGCAAATATATGTAAAGCTGTCAGCAACATTCAGGACCCCATCTGAGTATTTCCCTACTTATGAGTGTTCAAGAACCAGCTGTTTAGAAATCAAGAACACATTTCCTAAGGAAACAATATTACACATGGGGTTAAGGTCCCTGGGCCCAAACACTAAAGCCTACTTTAATCCATAATATCAGTGAATTATGGTACTCTATACTGATAAGAACATAGGCTTTATAAGACTAGAAACAAATTCTCTGTAACATGCACAGTGACACGGCAGGAGTGGGGAGAATGCCACACTCACTGTGTACCCGGGACATGATGGTACGGGGTAGATGCAAAACCCAGCTCTTTAGCAGTGGAGTGCTGGGCACACATGGAGGAAGGTAGGGGTTTTGGTGGGTAGGAGGTGAAGACGCTGGTTGACAGCACTCCAAGTTATGTATTCATAATATTAAAATTTGGAGAATGTCTATACATTGTAATGTCTGTAATGGAAATGTAGGGGACCAAGAACTGTTTCACTGAGTGTTCTCTTGAGTGAGTTCATTAGAAGTCTCTCTGTACTTATTTTAACCATTAAAAAGATGCTTTTAAAAAATGTTTTAGTTATTTCTGAGAGAGAGAAAGAGAGAGAGAGAGACAGCATGAGCAGGGGAAGGTCAGAGAGAGGGAGACACAGAATCTGAAATAGGCTCCAGGCTTTGAGCTAGCTGTCAGCAGACAGCCCGACATGGGGCTAGAACCCACAAACCATGAGATGATGACCTGAGCCGAAGTTGGACGCTCAACTGACTGAGCTACCCGGGCGTCCCTAATTAACCATTTTAAAGTAGAGCTTTAACTCTTGTTTGCCTTAAGGAAACGTTCCACAGCAGATAGTTCAGATAAACACAAAATCTTAGACTTAATCACTAATGGTTTGAATAATTTATAGTACTATAAATGAGACTATCCTGACAGTGACAAATAGATTCAAATTAGGCAAGTGAAGAAGAGCAATTTTTTAAAAACATTTTAAGTTTATTTATTTTTGAGAGAGCACGCACATGCACAAGTTGGGGAAGGGCAAAGAGAGAGAAAGAGACACAGAATCTGAAGCAGGCCCTAGGCTCTGAGCAGTCAGCACGGAGCCCAATGTGGGGCTTGAACCTGTGAACTCTAAGATCATGACCTGAGCTGAAGTTGGATGTTTAACTGACTGAGTCACCCAGGGGCCCTAAGAAGAGCAGTTTTTGTCAGCTGCTGTATTATCATTATTCTAGTCAAATTCTCTGCTGAAGCATGAGAAAGACTGTACTTCTACAATTCTTAAGTAAGTGTGCTTCTGCTTTTGAATCCAGGTGTGGTAGTGATTTGTCATGAGCACATTTTCTGCCTGCTGAAGACATATGGTTGAGCCTGTGTGAACTGGGCTCTGTGTGCCCCCAAGAGTCCAGCACTTGAAAGGGAGAAGGTGGTTCTTTTCACAATGAGCAAATGGACACTTGGTCTCCATTGTGGGGTTAAACCCAGGACATGTTTTCTTTGCCTCTAACAGAGGTCAGTGGTAGGCAAAACCTTTCCTTCTTATGCAAATGGCTATATCTAAGGTGACCACTGTATTCACCCTATATAAAGACAATTTCAAATAGTTTTTTTATTTTAAGGAAATATCTAGAGCCCTGGAGAAGAGAAAAAATGGTAGTGTGTATATTTCTAAGCAATATGCAATTAAAATGGCAATTCAAGATGTCTCACTAATAATTTTCTAAAGATAGGTGTTTTTTTTAGCTATAGAGAAGAAGAATAACCTAATATCAATAGAATAACATCTAGAAAGTAACATCAACAGGTACATTTCAAACTGGTAAAGATAGCTAAAATACTTAAAGCAAAACCACTCACCTATGACCTGAATTTTCCTTTACGGCCATCCATCCTTTGAACAGGCTTTGATGCAAATCCCAGTCAGCATCCCATGTGTCTTCCTGCATGGCTACACCAAGCTGTACTTTGGGTTCGGCTAAAACAAGGAAACATATATTATGACACACTTAGCCCTACTTCTATATCCACTTGTCAATTTTCCTTCAAATGATTTCCAAGGTACCAAGGGATAGAGTGGCAGCCTTTCATCAACAAATATTTTGGGCAGAATGAAGGGCATGAGAGAACAGCAAGATAACTTACATTTGGATAGAAAAGGCAAGCCAACATAGCAATGATCCCCACACTGCAGTCCAGGATCAAAATAAATGTTTGCAATCTACAAAGAGGCACAGGAGAACTGTGAATCCCAAATTCGCAGAAGGTCATAATAACACAATACTAACACATGGGAATCCTCAAACACAATGTTTTCAAACCTTTGACTTTTTTCCTGGCTCTAAGTCTTCCTTATTGCCCCGTAATCGTTTGTAGTAAAATCGCACATCTTCCGACAAAGATCGTATTTGTTGTATCTTCACCTTCTGTGAGAAGGAGTTCATAATATTTAAGCTTTGATGAACTATTTTCCCCTGAAGGAAGAAAACAAACAAGCAGGATATAGCTGGATTTTCTTAAGAACACATAATTTAGAGGTGACAGCCATTTTTCAGAAACCGAAGCCCAAACGACACTCAGAATTTTTATCACTTGATAATCTCTAATTTTGTAATCAGAGCCCTCTCAAATATATCTATATCTTTATTTATTTTTTTCATGGCCTGTTCTAGAAAAACTAGTGGGACAAGTCTCTGCAACCTTATGAAAATTAATTGAAATAAGATGTTAAAATTAATTAAAATAAGATGTTAAAAAATGTTTACATTTGATGTTAAAAAAATGAGGATGCCAGCAGAGACAGCTCTGAATAAAGGAAATAGTCACTGTCAGTTTGTGAAGCAAGGTTTGTTTACACCAAGGCCAGGCTGTCCTCAAAGTGTCCAAATCCAGGATGAAACAACAACAACAACAACAAACAAGACAAAAAAAATCAGATTTCCTTAGGACAGTTTTTTTCTTTTTAAAAGAAAAATGTCATTTGTACCGAAGAGAAATGAGATACCTTTGAAAAATATGAATTATCAAATATCTTATTAAAACAGCAGACAAATTAAATCACTTGATAACCAGTGACTGCTCTTATCAACTGTATGCTTCTCCCTATGATAGGGGATCAGATTTTAAGTAAACAAATGATTTAAATAATCCTCAATAAGAATTATATTATAATCTTTCTTTTGTTTGAGTAAAGAATTTTGCTTTATAATCTGATTCCTAGTCATTTGAAGAAGTCTTGAAAATGATCACACCCACTGGGCTAATATTTGGTACCAGAAGACAGATGTTAAGAGAGTACACAGAGAAAAAGAGTTGAATGAGGGTGAGGTTCTAAGTAACACTCATCATTTGCAGCCTAGTCAGTGGGAAACAGAGGAGGAAGGAATGAGAGGCCAGGTGTGCTGCTGTGATGGGGAGAACACAGGAACAGGAAGCACAAGGCCTTTGACAGCCCCAGCTTGGCCTTTAACCCGCTATATGTTCCTGGCAGTTACTTGGTCTACATGCACCTGTGATAACCATTTCGTTTAAGTCCATGTCTTGTCTCTCAGGGGGGTGGCGGTCGGGGTGTCAAAAGAGGTAACAGATACGAAACGGTATCTGTTACATTTTACAATGGTATTCAACTATGAGTTACTTCAAATGTTTATCTGGAGGTCCTATTTTTATCAGTTGGCACGAGTATACTCCACTGGATAAGAGATTTTATAGAACCTGATGACTGTTATGGGCTGAATGTGGATGCCCCCTCCCCTCATTCATATGCTGAAATTCTAATCTTCAATGTTCTAGTAGTAGTAGAGGTGTGGTTTTGGAGGTGATTAGGTCATAAGGGTGGAATCCTAAAGAATGGGATTAGCAACCTTAAAAGGAGAGACAAAGGAGCTTGCCCTTCCTCTCTGCTCTTCTGGCTAAGTGGGGATACAGTGAAAAGAGCCATCTGTAAAACCAGGAAGAATGCCCTCACCAAACACCAGATCTGCAGGTGCTTTGATTTTGGACTTCCCAGCACCCAGAACTGTGAGAAATAAATGGTGTTTAAGTAGCCAAAATATGGTAATTTGTTATAGCATCCTGACTAATGTAGTAACATCAAGTTAATTTGTGATTCCAAGCAAATATTTGGTCCTGTAAGGCCATTTGAAGATATATGAAAGTTTGAGCCCAAGTAGTTCAAAAGCAACACTTTGTTTTTATACAAATGTTTTCTTTCTCATTTACTCCACCCATGGGCCTTTCACTGTGTCATCTACTGAATTATTCTCTTCTAGGATTTATGCTGTGTTTAAGATCACCGACGGATAAGGCAATTAAAGAATGGAACAAGGTCTTTCTGGATAAATAATGAAGTCACGAGTTCTGTACAATCAGTGCAAAGTGGAATCACAAAACAAAAATTTCATTAAGACCCAACTTAAATGTGTGGGACCTATTAACTCAAAATTTATCTTTTTAAGATGCTCAATTCTGAATTTAGGTTTATTTAAGAATTTACTAAGTACTATTTCTCTGAATCCACCATGTCTCCTTCCACAGGGTAGAGGGGAATTCTACATTTGTCTCCATGTGCCCTGAACTGATGCATCATCTTCCTACAAAAAGCAGTGGCTGTCTCTTGATTTCCCTATTTCTTTTCTCCTTGTTCTCTAGGTTCAAACTCTAAGTCATATTTTTGACTCTATCTACCCTACCTGTACCTGCTTCAATTAGTAGGACCTTCTGAGGATATCCAAGAACAATTCAAATGTGAAATGTTTCTTGCCTAAGTTCTTGTCTCCATTATTTCGCTCCTTCATCTACCCACTACCTCTGACTGCCTGCTTGGGGGATAAAAGATCCTTCATCCCTTTCTAGAGGAATTCAGAGTCCTACTGGGGATATCAACACATAAAGCAATATTTAAAGCACATCTGAGGCCTGTTGCAAGAGAGGTAACTTAAAATCGTTTCAAGGTAACACACGTAACACCTAGTAATGTCTGGTGGAGTCAAGAAATGGTCAGAGAGGAGATGACAATGGAATTGAGTCTTGGAAGACAGTGTAATTCTTTGAAGGTGGGGGAAGAGGAAAGGCATTCAAGACAAACAGCCAAGGCTTGGAGGTCTGAAAGCTCAAACCTTAGGATGCCTAAGCTCAAACCTTTTCTTGACACTTCTACAGATTCTGGCAAGAGTCCCTGGGTTGGCCTCAGGCACTCTACTGTCACTTCCTAATTCACCTTATATTTACTTCTGCTAGGAAAAAAAATGTTTAAGGCTCAGTTCTGATGATGTCAAGCTTCTGCTTAAAAATTTTAAATTTTCATGGACTTAAATGCATTAATTTTTTTTGATACGATCACTCTAACATGTCATTCCATCTTCTCTCTTGAAATTTCCTTCCATTCTTGTCAAACTGGGCAACTCACTACTGTTTAAAGCCATCTCAGACTTTACTGCCTCGGTGTCTATATTCAGGTTGACTCCAGGGTCCTGAATCCAAGTTTTTACCACTCATACTTTCCCTGCCAAAAGAAATTCTAAGCTAGTTCACATATACCTTTATCAATTACATGTGTATTTACCTCACAGCACTTCATTTTTTTTTTTTTCAAATAGTTTATTGTCAAATTAGTTTCCACATAACACTCAGTGCTCATCCCCACAAGTGTCCTCCTCCATGCCCATCCCCCCTCCCCCCCACATCCATCAGTCCTCAGTTTTTGTCAGCATTCAAGAGTCTCTCATGGTTTGCCTCTCTCCCTTTCCCCCACCATTTCCGCCCTTCTTCTCCCCCTTGGTCCTCCGTCAAGTTCCTCCTAATCCTCCTATACATGCAAACATATGATATTTGTCCTTCTCTGCCTGACTTATTTCGCTCAGCATAACACCCTCAAGGTCCATCCATGTTGCTACACATGGCCAGATTTCATTGTTTCTCATTGCCATGTAGTATTCCATAGTATAGATAAACCACATCTTCTTGATCCATTCATCTGTTGATGGGACACTTAGGCTCTCTCCATGTTTTAGCTATTGTGGAGAGTGCTGCTATGAACATTGGGGTACACGTGCTCCTATGCCTCAGCAATTAAAAATCAAATTTTGAAATGTATGCAGAAATACACATGGCCAGATTTCATTGTTTCTCATTGCCATGTAGTATTCCATGGTATATATAAACCACATCTTCTTGATCCATTCATCTGTTGATGGGACACTTAGGCTCTTTCCATGTTTTAGCTATTGTGGAGAGACAGCACTTCATTTTTATACCTCTTAGGGCAATCTCTACATCCTGCTTTACATTTATGAATCATGTGCCCATTTTCTATTCTTGATAGAAAACTTTTTGAGAGAAGGAACTATTTCTTATTCCTTTTTGTGTCTCCTGTGGAGCCTGGTTCAATGTCTTACCTTAAAATAAGCAATCAATAAAGAATAACTGATTTTACTGTTAGATTATAGAACACAGAGGAAAAGGCAAAGAAAACAGTTACAAAAAAATCTATAAATTAAATTTCTTACTGGAAAGGAAGGTGGAAGAACCATATGTTTTGGGAAGCAAGTCAGTGAACCCACTGCGATTACAGCCTTCACAGGAATTGTTAGAATCTGTGGAGTGAAGAAGTAGACCATAAAGAAGTGTTTAAGTCTGAGATTGATCTTGACCATTATTGCATAATTTTTGAGGATGTAAAAAACTCAATTTTTGGGGAGACTTCTATTAGCAATACCCAACTCAAAAGTAATATTAAAATTACCTACAAATACCGCTTAACTTGACCAGTGTACTCCATCAAATGCTCTGAAATACAGTAAATTTCCATGTACTGCTCGGTGACTCAATGAAAACATGGTAAATAAGACCAAACAATGGGAAAGGAACGAAGAACAGATTTTTCATAATAGGCTATTCTGCAGATTATTAACAAGGAAAGTCAAACTGTATTCCTAAAACAACATATGAAAAATTTAGCATTTTCTAGAGTTATATAGTTCTGTTTTTTTGGTATATAGCAATAAAGTAACATGAAATTAATTAAAAAATGAGTTGAACATTATAGATTTAGAATATCAACTCACACTCTATATATAACTCACAAAGATCCTTCACTAAGATTTTTTTCCCTAATTTTTATCCATACTAACAAAAACTTGTCATAGCTATGAAATGTACTTATTTGTATTACAAGTGATAAACATGAATTCTTTACTTTTGGACGTAATTAATTTGACATACTCCCAACAAATCATTTATTATGATTATGATTCTATTATTATTATTTTTATATATTATTATTATTAAATGACCAGTTCTATTTATTCTGAATTCACTTTCATTCATGTGGGGGTTACAGATAATGAAAAAAGGTTGGAGAACAGGGTAGCAACTTGTTGAATTTAGCTGTGCTCAAATTCCCAAAGAGCTGCTAAATTAAAATACTTAGGTGTGGCAGAAATATATTCATTCAAAATCCCACTGAATGCAACATGTTAAACACCACAAGGAATCTTTCACTCAATGATCGTCACTTTGCCCTTGACTTAGAATGGCTCATGTAAATATAATCATAAGAACTCAAATTAAGATGTGTCTTTAGGAATTTCCTTTTTGGAAATATTACACAGGAAGATACTAATGATTGCAGAAGAATCAGTGATTTAATTCAGGAATTTCAGTCAGGGTCTGTGCAGCGCTATAATCATAAGCAGGTTTCCAACACAGCAATTATTAAGTGTGCCGAAGCCATTTTTCTCAAGTTGTTTTTAGTTACAAGGTTTGGGTTTTATCAGAAAACTATGAGGTAATGAACAGCAATGATTTGTAAACTATTTTCAAAAGCTCAGTTTTTTCATACCTGTATGAAACAGGTAAACTGTAACTTTATCAGTAAACTTAGTTGTTTCTATGAAAACAAACAAGGACTAAATTATTCAGAAATACCTCACTGACATGAATCCCTATAATCTTACCTCATAGTCTGTGGTGATCTGTATGGCTCCATCATGAATCCCTTCCAGTTTTTTTGCAGTAAGTTTGACTCTGAACACTGCAAAATAGCCTGAGGCTAATATTACCTGTATGTAGTAGAAATGACATCATTCATTAGCCTTGCCAGCTGAAGTTTCCTATTAAAATGGTGAAGAAGGCTACTGTGATCAACTGATTTCCCAATTCTAATGTATGTCTAGTGTATGACAGTGAATTACCACACCATCTTGTATAAATATCTCAAAATAATGTCCATCCTTTGATGCTTATGGGGTATGGTCCTCGCACATCTTGTATGTACCTGCACAGACAGAGAGGGTAAGGGCTGGAACGAAGGGACACAGCTTTCCACCAATTCTTCAGCTACATTAGGGCACAGGCATAAAGTTGGTTCTCTTTCAAGTTCTGGATTTAGATCTGTCACAATAACAATCATGCCTTCAGAGCAACTGAGATTGGGTCATATGAAAACGTCAAAAATAATGGAAAGAAAGAAGAGTTAAGGAGTAAAAAATTGAAAGATGTATGGAAATCTTATCTGTTTCCTCAAGCTATTAGCTGATGTTTCTGGCATTTACTCTTCTTTTCAACTCAGGTATAGTTAACATATTGTTAACATACATTGTATCAGTTTCAGGTATACAACATAATGATTCAATATTTGTGTATATTGTGAAATGATCACAATAAATCTAGTCACCATAATTATAAATTTTTCTTGAGATGAGAACTTTTAAGATTGTCTTAACAACTTTCACATACACAATACAGTATTACTAATTATAATTACCATGGTGTACAAGACAGCTCCATGATTTTTAACTGCACGTTTGTATATTTACACCCTCTTCGCCTATTTTGCCACTTCTACTCCCTACCTGCAACAATCACCAATCTGTTCTATCTATGAGCTTGGTTTGTTTTGTTCTATTCTTTCATATTTCACATCTAAGTGAAATCATATAGTATTTATCTTTTTCTGTCCAACTTGTTTCACTTAACATAATGCTCGCAAGGTCCATCGATGTTGCTGCAAATGGCAAGATTTTATTTTATTTCTTTATGGCTAAGAAATACGTGTGTGTGTTTGCATATCAATCATATCTTCTTTATCCATTCAAAACCACTGATGGTCACTTAGGTTGTTTTCATATCTTGGCTACTGTAAATAATGCTCAATAAACATGCGTGTGCATATATCTTTCTGAATTAGTGTTTTTGTTTTCCTCAGATAAACACCCAAAAGTAGAATTACTGGATCATATGGTTGTTCTATTTGTAACTGTTTGAGGAATCTCCATACAATTTTCTATGGTGGCTGTTTGCATCAATAGATCCACACCTCCCTGACAACACTAGTAATTTCTGGTCTTTCTGACAGCCATTCTGACAGTGATAAGGTGATATCTCATTGTGGTTTTGATTTGCATTTCCTCGATGATGATGGATGTTGAGTATCTTTCTCATGTGTCTGTTGGCCATCTGGATATCTTCTTGGGAGAAATGTCTATTTAAATCCTCTGCCCATTTAAAATCGGACTGCTCACTTTTCTTGCTATTGAGTGATAGGAGTTGTTTTATATACTTTGGATATTAACTCCTTATTGGAAACATGCTTTGCAAATATCTTCTCCCATTCAGTACATTGCCCTTTCCTTTTGTTGATGGCTTCCTTTGCTACGCAGAAGCTTTTTAGTTGGATGCAGTCCCAACAGTTTATTTTTGCTTTCGCTGCCTCTGCTTTTGGAGTCAGCTCCAAAAAAAATCATCACCAAGACTGATGTCAAGGGACTTACCCCTATGTTTTCTTCTAGGGGCTTTATGGGTTCAGGTCTTAAATTTAAATCTTTCATCTGGTTTGAGTCAGTTTTCATGAGTGGTGTCCAACAGTGGTCCACTGTCATTCCTTTCACAATCTCTTCAATTGTGAGATTCCCAAAGGCAAGTAATTCAGTTTGTGAAGCTGTACTTCAGTTTTTAGTAGTTATATTTTATCTACAATTCACATTTATCTTAAAATAACAAATGTTGACACACCAAACATACTTACTTTCTCCTTTTTTAGAACCATTTACCATGCTGGCTTTGCTCAATTCTAACATTTTCATCATGACTCCTACTACCCAGATCAGAACACAGGTCTGCAGTGCACGGACTTGTTGGCAATGTGTGTTTCATAAGGAACGGGACGCTAATTTAGGTCATGGTTTCAGGTTTGGGAACCAGCTGAAAGCTTAGGCACTATGAGCTTAAAAATCACTTTGTGGAGCTGCTATTTTGAAGCTGGCAACTCACTACAACTTCCTATTTTAAGAGTTCATAACAATGATCTCATCTTTCTGTCCCTCGTTTTTAAATTTAGAGTTTCATTTAAAAGCTAATTCTAAAGCCCTAAATTGTCAAATGGGCTTTATGTTATTAAATGGACATCTCAAATTTAAATAGTATGTGTTAACATATCCTATTTATTGTTAGGAAATGATCCAGATTTCTAGAATTATTAGATTTATAATGTCTTACTAGGAAACAGAAAATTCAACCACCTGGGAACAAATATACATATGATTTAACTTTTCATTGTTGAAAGGAATACAATCAATGGCTGGCCTAATTATTATCCATTTTCAGCATTCTATTTCTATTAAAATTAAAATCTCATCTGGAATGACAAATAGTCTCATAGATGTAACTTTGTTTTAAAAAGAGGCTTTATTTTTGAATCAAATTTAATACATTATAAGTTATTAAAATATAAATAGCCATAAATTACAACTGTTCACAAATATCTGCTTATGTAGCTTGAATGCTACATAGTTGTGATTAAAATATATGTTAGCAGTTTTCCCTCTTTTCATAAATCCTCTTCCAAGTTTCTACACACAGTCATATTTACAAATTTTTACTTGCTTCATATTCAATCATAAAATCATGATTTACTTTATGTACTGGACGGTTCCCAGGTATTTGAAATTATTAATAATGTTATTACAAACGTCTCCATTCTCACAGCTTTTATGTCTTCAAATTACTTCCACAGAAAAAATTCCCAGGAGTGCTTTATATTGCCAAACTGCTCTCCAAAATAACTATTTTGGGGAATCCTGTTTAAATCAATTTTTATAGCCTATGGCATTCCATAGGCATATCTGTCAACTGTCTCTGTGCATAAGGACATTTTCTCTTTCTTTTGTAAAACTGCCACGAGAACTTCTATCCTTAGCTTAACGGATGAAATACATATGCTCCTTCTCACACAAGGTGACTCTACTAGTTCCGTTCTGAGTAGGTATAAATGCCAAGTTCTACTTTCAGTAGTGGAAAGGACTTTGACTGATATATCTGTTATCTCTTGTTTCATGCTCTTTTATGACCAAATGTACCTATTTATACAACAGAGCAGAAGTACAGGGGCAGATCTAGAAAAGGATCAAGCAGCATTTGCCTCACTGATCCTCTCTTCCAATCAGTACAGAAAACTGGCCACAGATATTCTTCGGCCAACTGAAGACACTTTCTGCCAATGTGCAGGGCTATCTCTTTGGCCAAGTAAATTCAATGAACACAGGGTTAGTTTAGAGGCTGTGGGAATTTACACTTGTGTTACAAAAAGATTATTTAAATTTTGTTATAGAACTTTTTATGACAAGATGAAACTTACTCCTTTGGGCTTCAAGTGCCCTCAATATAAAAGGAGGGGGTTGAAGTAGATTACCCATAAGAACTTTTTAATATCAAATAACAAATGTTATTATGAATCTCACAAAAAATATTAGCTGAAGTACATGTTGTAGGAATAGTTTTTTATTTGGGGTTTAGACATATATCTAAGTTTAAGGAAGCAATAAGAAAATTTACTTACTGATGACTGGTCTGATAAGGAGGATTTTTCTAATTCTGGAAGGCTTGAAATTATTGTAGTTCTATTGCCTTTTTCAGAAGCTACAAGTTCTATCGACAAACCGTCTCCTATGATATGCCAACTTTTTATGGCCAACTTAAAAAAGAGAAAGATATGAAAGTGATTATTGCAGCACTAGCATAAAATCCTTAAATGTGATTTAGAATAAAAACATTTTTTTTTACCTCAATTGGATTGCTGTTTATAATTGCAAATAAAATGTTACTTGCTTCTGTAGCACTCAATATGCCAAAATCTATGAAACGTTCCTCTATTTTAGGGGGTAATACAAAGTACTGAAAAGATATAAAAGAACTATATTAAACATACAATCACACCTACATAAAAGAATGTTATCAAGAGAAAGTAGCTATGTAAAGAAAGATATTCTGAGGTTTCCATGTTTCATGTCAATAAGCACATATAAAAAATAATTAAGCATTCTGTACAATGAAATATTTTTGAGTAATGAGAAATGAAAACATTCATAGTCTCTATGGGATAACCAATGCTTCTCTGAAGGCACATAAAAAAATAGGAAGATAAAGTACTAGGGAAGGTTAAGTGGAGCCCTAGAGGATTAGGCAAAAAGTTCTTGGTCTCAGGAAACCTCAGCATTCATGAGAGCTGCCACAAATATATAATTGTTCAAACAAAACAAATGAAGAAGTGGTGGAATAATTCTGAAAGTGTCCTCAGCTCTGAAATTCCTATTGATGTTGGCTTTTTGGAGAACTACATCTCTATATGTTCTAATTTTCTTTTTATCTTTATGTTTCTTATCAGCTTTATTTCTTAACTGAAGTTCTTTCATTGATTATCCTAAGGACAACTTAGTTTGGATTTTTTTTCCCCTCTGGCTTATTTTCTGTATTAGAAAGACCTTTATTCTTTCCTGCTATTCCCAACTGTATGTCTTTACCCCTTACTTTCATCTTTATTATTTGGCTCTTTTCTTCACCCTGCAGTTTTGATCATCTCTTCCTTAAATACTTCCCTCTTCACCTTCCTTGCAGTATTTTTTTTCCTGCTTATTATTTTCTTCTACTTAGTTTGTTTTTAGTTTCCCGAAGATTTTAACAGTTTAAAAGCAAAACCAAGAGAAAGTACAATGTGGGAAAGATCTAAGTACAAGCTGTAAGGAAAGGATTCAACTGTGACATGATAAGAGATGGCTGCAAGGAAGGGTGAAAACCAGTTCTCTGAAAAGTATTGACCGAGGAGGGATGAGACCAACTTGTAGAGCTCAGAAAAAAGCAAAATTTAAGTATGTACATGTACAAAATGATTGCTTAATAATATCTGAACACACAAAAGATGGGTAGAGTTAAAATTTTAAAGGTAGGTAACATACTTACATCTAAAAATCCTGTATATACCCGCACAGGTAAATGAAATTTAGAAGCATTGGTAATAAGTAAGATATTGTTATCTATGTGCATGGATGATGTGGATGGCATAAAAAACAGAGTAAAAATGTATCCTGATTCGTTTGGAAGAATTAAGACTGGTTTGCTGAAGTTGTGAACCTAGGAAATGAGGGGAGAGAAAAAAAACAATGGGTCAGCATCATGTAGTTGGTAGATCAGTAAAATTAAAAGTATGAGTGATCCCAGACATACTTTAAACATTGTTTTGGCTTCTTCTGGTAGCAACACATCATGAATGAGGATCGCAAAGCTGAAAGTGTTCGTAAGGTAAATAGGCCTTTCCACCGGATCAGCAGGGCTGTCGCGGATGTGAAATAATGTTGCGGCGTGATCAAATCCCAAATAACTATTTGAAAAAACATAAATCACTTTTATCTCCATGTGTTAATTTAAAATCTGAGTTCTTCTGTTGTAATAATTTTACATTTGGCATTAAGGACTATAACTGGAGAAGTATAACTATAAATATTTTAGAGATTGAGCACATGATTTAAAACAAAGCTTCGCTTCCAAATACTGACATGTAATATAAAGAATTATTCTCTATTGAATTATATGCAGTTAATTAAAATCAAGGATGTATTAATAGGAACAGTTTTAAACTACTTAAAAAAAATCATGTTCATCATTTAATTGCAACCAGCTTTGTTAAAATGAGTCCCCACCAAGTGGGATATTAAACTTGATATTATTATATCAAGTATAATCTGAAAATGAGCTATATATTTTATTGCCCATTTATAAAAAGTTGTAATTCTAGAAGACTGCTTACAAGTTTATAAAGGAATATAAATGATTTTGTTTCAAGTGACCATATACCTTAATAACAAGCCACAAGCGACTGTATGTTACAAAAGGAATTATACAAACAGCTTCAATGATTTGAATATTTAAAAATCATAGATTCATTTTTCTATTGTATTACTGAGTCATTAAGATTTCATTTAATCTCAAATCGTATCATCCTATTTACCTTTTTCTTCTAAAAAAGTAAACAGGAGATTTTTTCCTTTAATGTGGAAATTGTTCTTTTCAACAATTCCATGGAGTTTATGCGAATTTGGATACTGCTTTTGCTAGGGTCAATGAGTAGGAAAACAATTTGCTGATTAGTGAAAACTTAGAAAGGTTAAAGAGAAACTCACCCATCTAAAACTTCTGCTTGATATGGTATTTCAAGTTTAGAATAACTCTTTTCCTTTGCTTTAACAGTTATTTTCCCAGAAAACTGAGATGGTTTTTTTGCCTTTGATGCTAAAAGGAAACAAAAAATGATCTCTTCACCTTTTGCTATCAGAGTTTATACAGAGGAGGATGAGAGTGACTTGATGTAGGCTGACAAAATCTTAAAAACAAGTTGAGCTTTCAGAATGGCAAACAGATTTATAACATTTTACATCAAATTATAAGTTTTTATCCAAAAGAAGAAAATATTTTAATTTTCCTGTAATGGGATTAAACAGAAAAGAAATTAACAAGTGAACACAAGTCAGGAGGAAAAACACATTGTATCTGAGTTACTTCCCTAGAGCCGTGAGCTGTGGCTTTCCTCACACCAGGGCTTCTCAACCCGAGCACTAGTAACGTTGTAGGCCACGTTAGTTCTTCCTGGGGTGCAGGGGCCGTGCTGCGCTTTGTCGGATGTTTGGCAGCATCCGGGCCTCTGCCTGTTAGACAGCAGTAGCAGCCCCCAGATGTGACAACTGAAAATGTCTGCGGACACTACCAAATGTTCCCTGGCCTGGGAGGCAAAAGTGGCCACATGGAGAACCACTGGTTTACAGCTGTGTTAAGAAATGACATTCCTTGTACAGTCAGAGTCTTGTTATAAACACCAAGAAAGCAGCATGGTGCAAGAAGTGTCTGATCTTGTGGATTAGCCTACCCGAACCCCTTGTACAAGACTATCCCTGCCATCATACTGTCCTTTCAGATGAAGTAGGATCTTTAGATTTTGTAGCAGTTGTGAATAATTACATCTGGAATTATAGAATGAGATTCAGTTGGATCCAATCTTGGTACCCATTAGATGTTCTTTTCAAAGCAAATAAAGTATTTTATCTTTATCCCACTTAAGGTACTTCAGGAACATTTCCAGTTAGTTCTACAAATGTGTGTAATTCAAATTTAGCACAAACAATAACAACAAAAAGGGTATGACATCTAGAATGTGGTTATGTATAGATAGTGATTTCAGACTTCTAAAACCCCCTCCCCTGCCAAAATAAGAAGGGGTTCCTGGACAGCTCAGTCAGTTACACATCCAACTCTTGATTTTGGCTCAGGTCATGATTTCATGGTTCAGAGGATTGAGCCCCACCTCAATCTCTGTCTGCTCCACAATGACAGTGCAAAGCCTGCTTGGATTCTCTCTCTCTTCCATGTGTGCACACACACACTCTCTCTCTCAAAATAAATAAATAAACTTAAAAACACTCTCCCATTAAACCTCATTTCTTTCTGTTTGTTGTATGCACATTACATGTTTATTATTTTAGGAGGCCGTATACTATTCCTACTATGGATGGAGGGAATGGAAGGGGAGGTGGGAGATGGAAGGTAAAAGGATTTTCCCATGGTAATAGAAACCACTTTTAAGAAATGTATCTTTTACTTTTAAAAGATGCTTTTCCTTTATATTAAATTTTACATAATTTAAGAAATACTATTTTAGAGTCTATGATCTCAGAAGAACCAACATTACTGACATTCATTTATTTCAAGAAGGGAAATATTTCACAGGGTTGTCAATTCAGCAGCTGGAGGAGAAGAGAGTGGGAGAATTATATAGGACAACTGTTCCTGAAGCACACACCCCATTGCTTGGATTTATCAGAAGGATGGATCCTAAAAGTTCTCAGGGTCAGGAATTACTTCTGGCCATTCTCCTTGGTAAGAGAAGAGAATGTACTTACTGGTGGACAGGACTGTGGTATCCCAGCAACATAGAAGATAATTTATCAAAGATTTGGAAATAACTGTGGCATCAAAACCTTCTGCAATACTATTTCTTGATAGGTGGGTTATGAAAGTATGCCACATATTTAATCATGATTTCCTAAAAAAATTTTTTTAGCATTTTATGTATGTATGTACATACATATGTATGTAGGTATGTATGTGTGTATGTATTTAAAGTAAGCGCTATGTCCAATATGGGGCTCAAACTCATGACTTTGAGATCAAGAGTCGCATGCTCCACTGAATGAGTCAGCCAGGTGCCCCTTAATCTTGATTTCTCCAGGAGTTTTCTCTGACTGATGGATGAACACTAAAGCTTGGTACCCAGACTGTGCACTGCTCCCGATCCTTCCCAGAGCCCTTCATGTGCAAGGAGGAAGCACAGATACCCTCACAAACACTGTGCGGTCTTCCAGTATTCTGCTACACTCAGTAGGTCACAGTGATCAAATGTTCTCTGTGATGAGGATGGTAGCTGTGCAATGTGGGCTATAGGCAGAGGTGGTCTCATCATAAAGTCAAAGTGTGAGCCTCAGGGATCCTCACTTGCAAGGGCCCTTATGAGAAAAGCCCCATTTGGATTTCAGTTCTCATTAAACATAATTATATAGAGTTAAACGGCTATTAAATCACTATTTAAAAAATTTTTTGACAGCAAATTCAATAAATGTTCTAGTAAAGTGGGCAAAGCTGGATTAAAACATACTATTAAGATATGTTAAAGTCTGGGTTAACATTTCAAATATCAAAATATACAATATACACGTCTGAAATCATAGTTATCTAATTTGACAATGCTATCATAAAGGCTATTATTTTAGGTAGCAGAACTGTCTTCCTTGCTTAAAAAGCTAATAATAGGAAACTGTCACAGAGAATACTCTATTTATGTTCTCAAATTTAAACATGCTTCTGAAATTCAAATACATTATCATTCAATTACAAAAAATAATGACTTCATAATTAAGGCAAAGCTTAATAGGTATATATGTGAAAGCCCAGGTTATAAAAATTTAATCCCAATCCTAATGTATTTGGTAATACTAATTTTGGCTTATGAAGCTGTATTTTCTTTCATGAAGCAATCAAATAAGAATTTGTGATGGCTTTTAAGATAAACCAACCTAACCAGTAATATAAAATGAGACTACAAAATGGTCAGGGTTTCTATATTAAGATGTCAATATAGATGTCTTCTAGTTTATCAAAATAAGATCACCCCATTAGAGAGAGAAAGGTGAATACTTACCATCAAAACTAATACTTGCAACCTTGGTGTATTTACTTTCCGAAGCTTTTAACGTAATTGGTTTAAAGTGTACTGTTATAGCATCATTTTGTGGTGTAGGTCGAACACTCTGCAAACAGAAAAAAATGTATGTATCATTATTTTAGTCTCCTGGTTCAGTTACATTATACCGGAGAGTGTACTGGAAAAATGAAGTTTAATTTTATGTGCTCCCTTGAAACAGAATAGGCCATGGGCGCCTGGGGGCTCAGTCAGTTTAGCGTCCAACTCTTCATTTTGGCTCAGGTCATGATCTCACAGTAAAGGGATTGAACCCCATGATGGGCTCGTGCTGGGTATGGAGCCTGCTTAAGATTCCATCTCCCTCTCCCTCTGCCCTGTTGGCACACGTGTGCTCTAACAATCAATCAATAAATAGAAGAGGCCAAACTGACACAACTTCACATTAATTAATCATTAAAATATCTTCATGAAATAAAATGATGGCCAGAGGAAAAGTTTATGACTGGTGTGCGTAAAAATCTAGAGACAAACTAGTAGACATATAGTCTAGAGACATACAGTAGGTATGAATACATAAAACAGGGGAAAAAAAGATATAATGAGTACCTAATACATATATGAGAAAACGAAACATGGAGATTTCTGATAGGGTTCCTCTTAAATAATCCCACCATACCAAATGTAACATAACTGACTATATGAAAATGAAGAATGAACATGAATTTGGGAGCCAGTATCCCTCTGCCACAGTATTTTTGCAGATCCCACTTCTTCTTCTTCTTTCTTAATGTTTATTTCTTTTTGAGAGAGAGACAGAGAGACAGAGCCTGAGTGGGAGAGGGGCATAAAGAGAGGGAGACACAGAATCTGAAGCAGGCTCCAGGCTTCAAGCTGTCAGCACAGAGCACGACGCGGGGATTGAACTCACGGACCATGAGGTCACGAGCTGAGCTGAAGTCAGGCACTAACCAACTGAGCCACCCAAGTGCCCACTTCTAATGGGACTTTCTCTACCTCCTTCGGGCATGGCTGGGTAAGTGAAGCATACCACTGTTAGCAGGCAGGGCTGTACTCTCAGCTGAGGGACTGAGCAATGGACTGAAAGGCTGTGTAACTTGGAGAGGTCAGAACAGTTTAAACCTAAAAAATAAGATCTTTCTATTCAACAGCTAAATCTATAATACCAAACACCATAAAAGCTTGCACTTTTGGAGCAAGCTAGAAAAATAAATACATTTTAAGGTGCAGTTACTTTTTTATTACCCTTACTGACACAAAGCATCTTTCATTGGAAGGAAACTTAAAGATCCCTATCTCCTTCCCTGCATTACAGATGAAGAGAACCTTGCAACATGGAGTGATGTTTCAATAGCTAGGCATCAAGAGGCAGGGCTGGAAACCAGGTATCCTGACTTGGTTCAGGGCCTGGGCCCCTTGACTTGACATCCTAGTGCCTAAACATGCATTAATGAAGTCATGGTATTGTACACAAATCTTGATCAATACTCTTCCTTTAGGATTCAACTAGGGGGCGCCTAGTTCTTCCCCGTGGCTCCGTACCCACCCTTTCAGTACATCCATAAAGGTGGAAGCTGACTACAAAGGTGGAATGAAGGTTCAAGAAGCACCTGAGAGGAGTATGAAGAAAAACTGCTCCTTGTGCACTGGTCTGCGATCACAGGGAACAAAGTTGGTTATACACATAACGATTACAGATACTGCTTTTACTACCAGATGGCGAGGCGTCTCCCTCATCATTGCTGGTTAGTCTTTACTGGACCTGGAATGATGGCCCCAAGGATGGTTCTGCAGTTTTCTGAGCTGGAAATCTTAATAGTCTGAGCTCTTGGCCTCAGGCTTTCTCAGTATTTTAACTCTTTATTCTTTCTTCTCATTTGCTTCTGAATCTCTAACGGGGGCTGCAAATAGGATTTGTTTATACTGATATATTTATTATCAATATGCATGCTATAGTAGCAATCATTTAAAATACAAATCTCTTCATCCCTTGAAGGGTGTGAGATTTTTAACAACAAAAGAAAGCAGTGACATAAACTACAAAACAGGAAGGTTTCATATATTATACAACTACACTAATACTTCTTCCAAAGGAAAGGAAAGCAGTACAGAAGTATACATGACAATCCCATATGATGAATTTATGCAACAAAAAGATATTAACTATTTAACCAGAAGTGTCAGTTTGAGTAAGCTGCTCATCTACTCTGGGCCTTATTTTTCCTGCCTGTAAACCACTAGGGGATTACAGAAGGTATTTTCTAAGATTCTATCTATTTACAAAATTTGGTGATTCTATTAATTTTGTTCTTTTTTCAAATTGGCACTTTTATCTTGATGTCAAGATTTGTTAGATGATTACATAAAGCTTTGTAGTTTGCAGAGGATTTCCACATGCTCTACTGAACGTGACAGAGTAGGAATGGACTCTGGACCATTTTCAAACATGCTTAAAGACTGCAAGTAGCAGTTCATTAGTAACAACCATGACACTTTTTGAGGACTATTAGCCTATAAAACACCATACCAGAAATAGCTAAATAATAGCATTAAAACACAGTCACTGTAAATAGTAAGAGCTTAGAATACTTGATGAAAAATGTTTTTCTCACATGCAACATGTTACTTTAAGATTTTCTTTACCAGAGAAAAAAGTTTTTAACTGTTTTTATTTTTATTTTTTAAAGTTTATTTATTTTTGAGAGAGAGTGCAAGCAGGGGAGGGACAGAGACAGAGAAGGAGACACAAAATCCAAAGAACGCTCCAGGCTCTGAGCTATCAGCACAGAGCCCATTGCAGAGCTCGAACTCATGAACTGTGAGATCATGACCTGAACCAAAGTCAGATGCTTAACCAACTGAGCCACACAGGTGCCCCTAGAGGAAAACTTTTATATTCAGTATTATTAACTGTCTCCTTCTCCCCCTTTCTCTTTATTGCACCAATAGTAAGCAAAAATTCACTTTTTTAATGTTTATTTTTGAGAGGGAGAGAGAGCGAGAGAGCAAGCGCACGTGCACACATGAGTTGGAGAGGGGCAGAGAGAGAGAGAGAGATGAGGACAGAGGATCCAAAGTGGACCCTGTGCTGACAACAGCCAGCCTGATGCGGGACTCAAACTCATGAACTGTGAGATCATGACCTGAGCTGAAGATGGATGCTCAACCGAGTCACCCAGGTGCCCCAACCGACTCAGGTTTTATACAAATAATCTGAACTGTTCACTTATTATTAAAAAAAAAACTCAACAAAATGGAAAAATCCATTTTCCAAGGAATCAAAAACAAAGCAAGACAAACAAAACATTTAAGTAGTGGCTCTTTCTTGGTTTTTTTTTCTTTTTCATTCTGGTGGCATTAAATGAAAAATAATACATAATCATTAACTTGTGTTAAGCATATTTACACTAACAATCTGTTTTAGAATCGGTCACTAACTGTTGCGTACTAAAGATAATGGAGAAGTAGAAAAAATATGGCAAGATTCCCAGGAAAGGCAGCTTGCACATGTTCTAAATACAGTCCTAGCCTTTTCTCACGATATTCAACTAATGCTCAGTAAGTCTTAAGTGAGATTCAAAGACCCAGGACTAAAACTATTTAGAAAAACATCTGAACAAGCAAGGAAAATAACCTTTCAGTATGTAACAACTGTATTTCTAACAATGGGAACACAAAATTCACTAAAGCTCATATCAAGTTCACACTGGTAAATTTAAAGTATATCTATGATTCTTGTTCATCAAAATTAGTAAGGAAATTTCATGCAAATGTTCCTCTTAAGATATCTCAGGCAAATTTATTCCATCACATACTGCACTAATGTTTTTTAAGTGTTGAGGAAAACCATATTCTCAAAGTTGCATTAGAGACAATCCAAGTCAGGCAGGCTTAAAGCTGACTATCTTGTCCATTAACAGGTGAGAACCTTTTATTTTCAGATGTTTGTCTCAGGAGTTCCAGATCTAGAAAGATGAATAGACTCTGAATTCCTTGAAGGGCAATTAAAAACAAAACAAAAAAATCCTTCTAGCTTCTGGCAATGCCTAGCTCATCCTAAAGATACTATGTATTTGTGAAATGGATGGAGGTAGGACATTTGTAAAAATGTGTCAGTCTCTAAGTCTGTCATATTATGCAGCAAAATACAGGAAAAAAACCTTAGGAATCTCTCTTAAAACTCAGTTTCCATGGTAGATGGGCTGGTTTCCTGGCTGATTAGGTAAGAAATCTAAGCCTACATTACCTCTCAAGTGGACCACTGCAACAGACTCGTAGCTTTCTGCAGTGAATTCTCCACGAACGAGCGACAACACATAAGTCAGATGATGTCTCTCCCTTGCTTAAAATTATGCAATTTGCTGTTGCACTTATAATAAAATGTAAACACTGCCCAGAGCCAGGATTGACTCTCTGGCCCTCCCTTTACGTTCAGCCTTCCTTTATTTCCGACATTCAAAGCTGTTCCTGCCTCAGGCCTTTGCACTTGCTATTCCCTTTGATGGGAACCCTTGTCAGCCAGCTTTTCTTATGGGTGCCAACTTCTTACTCTTCAATTATTACCTCAAATGTCAGCTCTTCAGGGACAACCCTGTCTAAACCATCTCCCTCCCTCACTTAACTTCTACTCTGTTTCCTTCTTTGTTAGAACTTGGTTTGATTTACAATTTTGTTGCATACCTGTGTGTCATCAGTCTCCCAGCTAAAAAGTGAGCTCAATAGGGGCAGGAACCTTGGCGGTCTGATTTACTGCTATGTCCTCACTACTTAGTACAGAAGCTGGCATATAGTTGACACCCATTAAATGGATGAATGAACTGAGGAAGTAAGAAAAAAACTACCAAAAATACTGGCAGAGTATAGGCTCTGGATATTAGGAAAAATACAAACAAAGATAGCTACAGATGCAGATATACAGACATATTTAGATTAATAATTTTTTTGTAGAAATACTGAATATGAAATTAAAATGATATATTTGTAAAGACTTGATGGTGTCATTATATACAATATACTTTCAAGTAACTTTTGAGTTTTTATGGTTGAAGAAGTTGCTTTAAAAAAAAAATCCGATTCATTTTCCTTATTTGGAAAACTAGAACCTGTGTACCTTATAGGACTGTTGTATTAAGTAAGGTAATCCATGTAAAGAATTTAGCATAGGTGCCTAACCCATAGTAACAACAAAAATGTTCACTTGCAATGTATCCTAAAACTGCCTTTTTAATTGTTACAATTGAATACAATAGTATTTTTTCATTCATTTTTTTTAAAATAATTTTTTAAATGTTTATTTTTGAGAGAAAGAGAGAGAGAGACAGAATGTGAGTGGGAGAAGAGCAGAGAGAGGGAGACACAGAATCCAAAACAAGCTCCAGGCTGTCAGCACAGAACCCTACGTGGGGCTTGATCTCATGAACCATGAGATCATAACCTGATCTGAAATCAAGAGTCGGACACTTAACCGACCGAGCCACCCAGGTGCCTCTCATTCATATTCTTCAGATTGATAATTTCACTTCTGAAGAAAACGTTTATTATAAAAGACATTTGTTTTGGTCCATTCATTGTATGTAAAAAATTAGATAAGGTTGCTTGGGCTAAGTAGAGGTACCTTTCCATCAAATCTCAGAATCCTCACATTTGAGGAAGTGACTGCAGGCCTGAAGTCTGCCCAACATGAAACGCTCATTAACGACGCTGCTCTGTGCAATGGCATCCTACAGATAGAAGAAACCACTCATGGGCAAATAGCAGGGAGAACACACAAAAATAAAAATCATCTGACATCTCAAACTGAGGCAACAGCAGGGTGATCCATCAGCAACAGCCAGGGTCTGCCCTACAGGCAAATGAACTGCTGTCCACAGCAGCTAGAGGGGGATGTCCGAATGTGCCACGAGGAGGCTGTGCTACCAGATGCCTTCTCAGTGGAGAAAGCACTTGAGCTATGGAGAGAAAAAGGACTGGGAGGAGCAGTGCATACATGACCATGTGCTTGCTCTACGTGGCCAGCTGGGCTAAAGAAGAAATCAGTATCAAAAAGTTCAAGGAAGATAAAAGTAGGCTGGAGCCAAAGCAATCTGAAATATCCAGCAGAAGGAATTACACTCTGTTATGGAGGAAGCACTGATAAATTAACCTAGAGACTTTTGAACAAAAACAATCACAATTCTGGGTGTAAAAAAGTTTTAAAATGTGAACATAGAGCAGCGATAAGGAGGTCTTCGCACTTCACTGACTGGTAAAACCTAAAATGTTTGTGTATGTGTTTATGGTTGGGGAGGGAAGTCTAACAGAGGTTTTCTAAGTTTTCAGTTTGCAAATGTGAGGATGATGGTAGTGGGGGAACAAAGGGGAGTCTTCTACTATCTACTACCTTTATTCATTAAATAAAGTATGTTTTAATGGCAAAGAAAAAATAGAGAAAATTAACAAAACCAAACATTAGTTCTTTGGAAGGATCAACAAAATTGACAAACCTTTAGCCTGACTGACCCGAAACACTTTTCAAATATAGATGAGATTAACTGACTAAAATTAAGAATGATAAATGGGATGTTATTATCTACTTACTTCACAGGGAAAAAAGTTATTAGAAGGGAACACTATGAAAGGGGGGTATGTCATCCAATTAGAATACGGAGATGCAATGAAAACACTCCTAGAAAAATCATAAACCACTGAAACCGACCAACAAGAAATAGAAAATCTGAATAGGCCTAAAGAGACTGAATTCTAAAACCTCCCACAAATAAAAGCGCAGGTTCAGTGGACTTCATTGGTGAATTCTACCAAACATTTAAAGAGTTAACACCAATCCTTCACAAACTCTTCCCCAAAATAGGAGAGAATACTTTCCAACTCATTCTATTGGGAAACCACAACAGTCGCAAAATAGCGATCTACTACCTTTATAAAATAACTGATATTATAACATCAAACAAAGAAAACAAGTACACCATTGCAGAACAGTCCTTGTCTAGAAAGGGTGTTTGCATTAACATACATGCACTCATATTTTTAGAAACATTTATACTGTTCTTATTTTGCTCACTTTTCTATAGATTTGTTAAAGTTTCAATATAAAGAGCCAAAACCAATCACTAACTCCTCAATATAGTAACAATCACCATTATGTATTTTTTGAAAAGTACAATTAATTACTGCTATCAATAGGAATTAAAAAGAAATTATACACAGAAACATTCACTGTAATATTTTCTTATGTAAATGGTCACTACTGGAGAACAGGCTGACAATGTCATTCCACAGGGACTTGATGACAATCTTTCAAAAACTGATTTAAAAGTCACTAACTCAAAAAATGAATATATTTTTTGAAAGCAAGCATATAAAAATACATACACTAAGGGACCTCGGTTGCTACCGAAAAAGAGAAATAACAACAAACAAGGGACGTAAAGCTGCTGCTCACTGCTTTTGTGTTTTGTTTCAGTGGTATCAGGGTGGCCTGTCCCCTGTCATCTGCAGTGGGGACCCAACCCTTGAGGGACCCTGAAGAGAATGGGCACGAATCACAGCAGACCCAGGCAACTGCATCGCAGGTCACTCTCAGCCTGCCAAAAGCGGACAGGCAGGAACCCCACTGCGTCGTGGGGAAGCGCTCTACAAGACCCATTTCCCCAGTGCGTTTACCTAGCAGGAAGAAACACTAGGTCAGATAGCAGGGAACCGCCCAGAATACGATCCCACTCATGAACACAGTCATTACACATTAAAATATGGTTACCCCATCTCGCTCCCTCATTTAGGGTTTGTAAACTCTCCTCTCTTTGGTCTACTCTACCAGATGACAATGAACTTTGGGTTTGGCCCTGGATGGACAAAGGTCCCTTAAGTCTCATGCCCCTTTGATCTATCTCTTTTTATCAGAGTTCTCTGAATTTAGGCTTCTGAATCAGCACGTTATAATAAAAATGGACTGCTTTCTTTTCCCATTATTCCCTATGTATATATCTTGCGACTTCACCAGGAGGTGAGGTTGTGGGCCAAAGCAAAATTCGGATAGGTCTCTTTCCTATTTTTCCCTAAAATTGTGTACTGGCTCCTCAATTCCACTGTAGAGCATAAAAGTCACTTGTTCTTTTTTTTTTTTTTTAATTTTTTAAATGTTTATTTATTTTTGAGAGAGCGAGCGAGCGAGCGAGCAGGGGAGAGGCAGACAGAGAGACACACACACAATCCGAAGCAGGCTCCAGGCTCTCAGCTTGTCAGCCCAGAGCCCGACATGGGGCTCGAACCCACGAACTGGGAGATCATGACCCAAGCCGAAGTCGGAGGCTTAACCCACTGAGCCACCCAGGTGCCCCTAAAAGTCACTTGTTCTATGTGCATGTGTGAGGGGAAGAGATGACCCGAGTTTACAGTCTATTTAGTATGCTATAGTAGCTGCCAGGTGGAAGGAGTACCTTTGACAAAAGTTAACAGCATTCTAACGTTACCTACCATATCTCTTTGCTTTATAATTTCTCTTCCCAATTCAAATGAACCTTTTTTTCCTTTTCACTTACCCATACCCTAGGTCTAACAACCAAACCTGATGGAATCCTTATAACCTGTTTCTCTTCGCACATGGCATACATCCTGGGATTTATCAGAATCCACAAGCCTCTTATCTGATTCTGCCTCAACAAGAACCTCAGGAACTTTGGTTCAGACTTAGCTTGGGGAAGATGGCCTACTTTCCTTCTCATCCTTGAAATTTGGTGGCTAGAGGCAGAACAGGTTTCTCACATCACGCTTAACAACTAAAGTGTCATTAGGCCATCACAGAACAGAATCCTTTAGAGGAAGAGTTTAATTAGTTTTAAGGTGGTCATAAGTTTAAAAACAAAGAATATATAAATTAGGAGAGAATAAATAAAAACTTACTGTTATTGGTACATCTTTTGTTCCTGAATTTAATAAATGAAGGTTTAAAACTTTTGGTAGATCTGTTAAAATTGAAGAGAAGAAATATTTCTTTAACAGGTGTGCTTTACAGCAAACTAAGATTTTTACCTTATGAGATATCAGAATGAATCTATTCTAGAATGTGAAAAAGAACCATAATCATGTTAATAAAAAGAATGTGATCCCACCTAACTCATAAGTAGCAATGACCTTACTCACAAGGACTCTGTATTGTAAGAACAGGCCCCTCCTAAACAATCAGACCAAAAAACAGACCAAAACATAAATTTTTAGTGAAATTAGACATTATTACTAATCTCTTAGTTTTCTAGGAAAGCACAAGGGAGCAAATTAATAATGTGCAATGTTAAATTATCAACGTGAAAAATCTAAGTTTCAAAAAGGGGTCTTCAATCCCCAACAACCAAATTCTAATTACATATGGCCTACAGAAATCTCAAGTTACAAGTATTTCTACTTTTTTCCTTAATAAATTCTTTAACTTGATCATTTTCAATTTTAGAATTTGAAGTTTTTCTTTGACCATCTGGGACAAAATGTAACATTACATTATTATAATGTAACTGAGTAACATTTCTAAATAAAAATACAGAAGTAAAGCTTACCCTCCCCCCCCTTTTTTCTACTATTAAAAAACAGGAGTAAGCATAACTGAGTAGGTGAGAAATTGATTTAAAAACTCAGAAGCTACTGTTTGCCTCAATCTTCCCTTACGTTATCTTATGATCCCGCTTTTCCACCTGGTAAGCAATAGTAACTCTCAGAAGAATGAGATCTTAACCTGTGAGGGCTCGAAGTTCCCCAAAGAAGGCTTCTATAATAAGATCATGCAACCCACTGACAGGTGACTTCAAAGCTGAGCTACAAAGGAGTTGAAAGTAGAGCCACTCAGCACTTGAACAGAGGCTTTTTTTTTTTTAAGACTTATAAAAACACTGTCTCCCCCCGCCCCTCCTTTTTATGTTTACCTTGTGTTCGTAGTGTACCAAAATCTAACATTTCGGTTGAGGAATAAATTCCAGGGGCTTGGAAAAGAGAAAAGTAAACCATTAGGTTTTACTCTGCCCAAAGTTAAGATGTACTGAAAACAAAACAAATGCATTTATAGTTCCTCTGGTTTTGTACTAACCTGTTGTAACTTCTACCTCCACAGGAAGGATGATAAATTCTGTGCTGTCTGAAGCATTTGTCTTTATTCTGATGAAGGCTGTGTGATTATCTGCTTCCCTGGATGAAAAACTGGCTCTCATCACTCCCTTGGTTTCATAAGGAGGAATTTCCTGACAAGTTAACAGACCATAATGTAGCACAGCTTTTGTGATGTTGCAAAAGCCACCACAGTTTATTGAAGAAGACAGTACTGGTTAGAAGATGCATTATTATTTTATATACCTACTAAGAAGAAAAAAACCCATACTGCCATTTAAACGGATATATTCCATGGATTGTAACACATACCCCAATTGTGAAGAACATTAAAATGTGAGAGAAGCCCATCTTAGAACTGATGAAGCATGGTATGTAAAACTGAGCCAAGTGAAAGAAATAAAATTTTCAGTTGCAAAATTATCATTAAAAGATAGAATTAATCTACAAAACCAGTTATCTTTTAGTGTGATGCTTGGGCATATAATTCAGTATTAAAATTCTCTACCAAATAGAGATGTCAGCATTGGAGGGAAATGATCTTCTAGAAATCTACAGGGATCTCTTTAAATAATAACCAAGAGAGCTTGGACTCTGTCTCTCCTTTCATTTAAAACCTAACACCACAAAGCTTCCCAGGCAAATCCACAGTTTACCAACTGCTCTCAGTAAGGCTCTTAGCAAGGACAATGGCAAAAACGTTTAGGCCTGTAATGAGAGAAAACTCACAAATACACTAGAGGAAAGATTGGGAAAAAATTTTTTTTTGAGATGTAATTCTTTTCCTGGTTTTATAACAATCTGACTTCCTTGGGACCACCAGAATTTCTCTGTACATACCTTCTGGCATATTTAAGGAAATCCTTGTGTTTTAGAGTTTATTATTTGTCTCACTTACCTCTATTCTCTTAACTTTTTAGCCTCAAAGTAGGAAAGAAGTGATTGGAACCCTCCTGGGGCCACAAGAGATGCACCATCCACTTCCCCATCTCTAGGGAGCTGACTTGGTCTCTGGGCTTTTCTTAAGTACACAATGGGCTGAGGGTGAGGTCAAGGCCAAATGACTTTTTTTTTTTTTTTTTTTTTTTTTTACTCTAGGTTTGTAGGAATAAGAATAACTTTATCTTTTTTTGTAGCCACTGGGATTATTAAAACATGATGCCATCTCTGCTACCATTCATTACAGTTCTTAACTAAGTAGAAATCTGAATTCTCCTATGTTTATTAGATACCAATTACATTTCACAGTAAATTCTTAGTTCTTCTATGTAGAATTATAATACAAACTAATAGTTTATAGTTAATGCTCTGAAGCATTGTTTTATATACTACTTCTCCCAAAGGCTTTTCAAACAGTAATATAATTTCAAGATAAAACATTTCTGTGAAAGAATATAAATGAACTATCCATTACATATTCCTATCTGCCAGTGTGTTTCTATATCTGGGGAGTTAACCAAATCCTGACAAATTTGTTTCTAATTATTCAATTGAACATCTTAAAAATGTCCCTTCTGCATTCCTTCCTTGGTTGAGACTGGTCAGAAGACAGAACAAGAGGCTATGTATGTTTAACAGAGCAATTAATAAGTAAAATTGATCTTCAGAACTCATTCACAGCGGTGAAGTCCGTTTTCTTCAGTTATGGATGAGCAATGATCAGAGTGCCCTCGGTGTAAGAGCTGTGTTTACTGTACCTTTCCCCTCTTTGGATTAAAGCTTGGTAGACAATACCAAGTTAAAGAAAAACTCTCCTAATGCAGGAAACTTTACAAGTAAGGTAGTTGCTACAGATTCATTGATTAATATTTGCCCGTGTTCTCTAAGAAAAAGGGTTCTCTAAGCACTGACACAAACTAGTGTTAAATATTCAATAATATTAAAGGTGGATGTAGATCATCTAAGAATTTAAAATTTCTATGTCATCATGAGGGCTTGACTCTGTTCTCTCTAAAAATGTCATCTCTATCAGCAGTAAATCTGCATGTTCAATTCTCTACCTCAAACATATAATGGATACTTCCCATTGGTTTTTTGTTTTAAATCTTAGTAAAAAGCACCTTATAAATTATTAGATTCAGAGTCAACTTTACCAGTATAATTCTGTGGAAGAATAGAATAGAAATCTCTTCCTTTCTACACAGTGGGTTAAAGCTCTCACCAATTTTGTTCACTGCTCTTTCCAAAAATTACTTACACTTTTCTCTCCCTATATCATCCAATTTCAAGTATATCTGATGTAAATTTAATATTAAGATATAATTAAAGGAGAGTCGCCCACATTTATTCACGTGATAGGAAGGAAGTTAAACTATTTTCTGGTGTATTTAAGAAAAGTAATTGAGAGAGAAATATGCCAGCACTCACCCACAGTTTTCTGGTGCCTCCTTGTTGACCTGTTGGGAGTTCTAGGTGAAGATCTCCTCCGCTAGAGTACATTTCTACAACCTGTGGTGAAAGAGCACATGACAGTTAAGCTCAAAATCATATTCTCAATAAAGTGATTTGTGGTTATATTGAAGTCTGACGCCCTATGTCTTAGAAATATTTAAAAACATTTATAGATATAAAAGTAGAATAAGTCTCATGTCTTCTCACTGGAGTCAGTATTTCAGATGTGTAAGCAATGGTGATTTTTTAAAAATTATTTTTAATGTTTTATTTTTTTTGAGAGAGAGAGAGACAGTGTGAGCACGAGAGGATCAGAGAGAGAGGGAGACACAGAATCTGAAACAGGCTCCAGACTCTGAGCTAGCTGTTAGAACAGAGCCCGATGTGGGGCTCAAACCCACAAACCGTGAGATCATGACCTGAGCTGAAGTCGGACACTTAACCGACTAAGCCACACAGGTGCCCTGATTTTTTTTTAACATTTATTTTTGAGAGATAGAGAGACACAGTGCAAGTGGGGAGGGGCAGAGAGAGAGAGAGAGAGAGAGAGAGAGAGAGGAAGCAGGCTCCAGGCTCAGAGCTGTCAGCACAGAGCCCAATGTGGGGCTCAAACTCATTAACTGTGAGATCATGACCTGAGCCGAAGTTGGATGCTTAACCAGCTGAGCCACCCAGGTCCTCCAATGGTAATTATTTTTAATTAAAACAAGGCAAGTTTCCAATATTAAACTTAAAAACAGTATAGTTATTTCAGACACTGGACTAAAGAAAATCTATCCATAGAACACTTTTTATTTCCAAAGGAAAAATAGTTTATGGAAATTATCAAGCTTTAGAAATACAAATTTTGTATTTCTTATAGTAACACAAATGCTGCTGCTTCTTCTTTTTTTAATATTTACTCTTACGAGAGGGAGAAATAGCATGAGTGGGGAAAGGGCAGAGAGAGAGGGAGACACAGAATCCAAAGCAGACTCCAAGCTGTCAGCACAGAGCCTGATATGGGGGCTGGAACTCACGAGCTATGAGATCATGACCTGAGCTGAAGTCGGATGCTTAACCGACTGAGCCACTCAGGTGCCCCACACAAATCCTTCTTTATTCACACATTTATAACAAGCTTTAGCAGCAGATCCAAAAACTACTATAATTGTGAAATAGTGAAGAATGGTTATTCTGAGAAACATTTTTAAAGCAATATCTGGTTTCTCTTGGTGGCAAAATCATAGGAACCATTAATAATACCTCTGTGGCTTATATCTGTACTCATGATTTTTTTTTTTTTTTTTTTTTTTTCAAATAGTTCATTGTCAAATTAGTTTCCACATAACACCCAGTGCTCATCCCCACGTGTACTCATGATTTTTAAAAGCCATTTTGCCGAGGTGTAACTGACATACAATAAACGACACATATTTCAAGTGTCACAACTTGGTATTTATCACAACTTGATAAATTCTGACATACATATACAGGCATGAAGCAACTACTGCAATGAAGACATTAAATATGCCCATTATCTCCAAATTTTCTTCATGCCCCTTGCAAATCTACTTGTCTCTCTCTGTCCCCCTACACCCTTAGGCAACCAATGAGCTGTGCTTGGCCACTCTAGATTAATTTGTATTTTCTAAAGCTTTATATAAATGGAATCATACAGTATGTACTCTTGTGTCTGGCTGCTTTTACTCAGTGTAATTATTTTGAGATTCTTCATGCTGTTGTATGTATTAAGAGTTCATTTTCCCCCTCAATTTTATGGCTATGCCACAATTATTGATCCATTCACCTACTGATGGACATATGGGTTGTTTCCAGTTTTTGGTCATTCTGGATAAAGGTGCTATGAATACTGCATTGTATAAGTCTTTGTATGAACATCTGCTTTCTTTTCTCTTGGGTAAATACCTAGGGATAGAATGAGTCATAAGGCATTTAATGTTTATTTTTGAGAGAGAGAGAGAGAGAGAGAGACAGACAGACAGACAGACAGACAGCATGAGTGCGCAAGGGGCAGAGAGAGAGGGAGACACAGAATCCAAAGCAGGCTCTATGCTCTGAGCTGTCAGCAAAGAGCCCGACGCAGGACGTGGACTCACAAACAGCGAGATCATAACCTGAGTCAAGCTGGACACTTAACCTACTGAACTACACAGGTGCCCTATCAGAGACTTTCCTTTTAAGGCAGGTAACCCTATCTCTTAAAAAAGAAATAATGTATTTAATTAAATTAATTTAATGTATTTAATTAAAAGGAGTGAAGTAAAAGAGTGGGGAGAAAACCTTCACTTGTTTTACCACATAAGTCCTTCAGGAGTACATAAAGGACAATGCAGGAAAAAAAGGAATGCTTTTAGTACGAACTTAAAGGTTTTGCGTGTATGTTGTTAGAGTAATGGATTTAGCAAAGACTAAAGGGCTAAGATTTTCTAGGTATTATTACCTGCCTTCTGATTTATCACAGTGTTCCCTTATGGTTCCAGGTGTATTGATAGTAATACTATCTTTTTTTTTTTTTAAATGTTTATTTATTTTTGAGAGAGAGTGAAAGCATGTGAGCAGGGAACAGGCAGAGAGAGAGGGAGACAAAGGATCCAAAGTAGGCTTTGTGCTAGCAGTGCAGAACTCGATAGGGGGCTTGAACTCATGAACCGTGAGATCATGACCTGAGCCAAAGTCAGATGCTTAACAGACTGAGACACTCAGGTGCCCCAATAGTAATCCCATCTTAACTGATGAAGTGACTGCAGAACCTTTTCTGAAAAACCAAAAGACATCACATATTATTTTACTTCCTCTTTCAAGGTTATTAAGGAAACAAGCCTAACAATGTGTGAAAACAGAAGATTAAAAGGTAGACTACTGATCATAGGGAAAAGAATAAGGAAATGGGTACAGAAAAAGGCTACATTATAAAATTCAAAGGAAAGATCACATTAAAACTAAGAATGTGACATACTGTTGATTTTAAGTCCAGTGCTAATTTAATAAAGTATAGGAAAAAAAGGAAGCCAAAATATAGAGAATATAGTTTATGTAAAAAAAAAAATCTGCAAAGAATGTTTCTTCTTGTGTGTCTACATACATGCGTACAACCACCCTGACTTGTCTGAGGGCTGACCTGGTGCACCAAGATCATATGAGCAGTGTCTATGAGAAGGGGGTTGGGGCTGGAGCTGCGCTAACACCAACAGTTACCAGCTACCTGGGGTTATTTACATTTAAAATTACTGAAATAAAAGAAAATAAATGTTCAGTTTCTTAGCCATCCCAGCCAAAAATTCAACTGCTCCTTAGCCACATGTGGCTAGTGGTTGCTGTACTGCACAGAGCAGATGCAGACACACCATCAAAGAAAGTTCTAGTGGACAGCACTGGATTAAAAAGTAGAAGTTCAAGGGGACTTCTGCTTTACATGTTTGAGTTGTTAACATTTTTTTTTTCAGTGAGGACATACTCATGGGTCTGTGTTTTATATATAATAAACAAATGGGATGCAACTTCTTGTTTACAGTATTTTCTTGAATTTTAGGATAAGACCAATGGCACAGTACAACATATTGTAGAACCATCAGGTTAAGAGTGCCTTCCAGACAAATAATCTGTATTTGTGAGGCACCTGGGTGGCTCAGTTGGTTAAGCATCCAACTTTGGCTTAGGTTCATGATATCCAGGTTCATAAGTTCGAGCCCCACAATGGGCTCTGCGCTGACAATGTGGAGTCCACTTAGAATCCTTTGTCGCCCTCTCTGCCCCTCCCTCTCTCAAAAATAAAAATCATTAAAAACTAATAATCTACACTTTCTCCAAGAGGACAGCTTTGGTTTTTCCATTTGCTCTCCTATATGCTGGTGAAAAGTCCAGTGTGGTATATATTCTTCAATTAAAATACTGTAACTAGAAAAAGCCTACATGAACATCAACAACAACAAAAATAAGTTGACTGAAAATAGTCAAGGAAAGAAAGCAGCAGGAATTTGAGGTTTCTACATAATTTGTGACAAGAGTTAGCCAAAACAGGGAAAATACAGAAAACACACCATTACTAAAGTTAGCAAAAGGATATAAATGACTGAGTGATTGATGAAGAGGAAATACAAATATTTTTCTTTGTAAAAACAAGAGCATTTTCTTCTTTTATAATGAAAATATCTAGCTAAAAATAATTAAAATTTGGGTAGAGTATTTTCATTAGTAGTTATGCTCACCCAATGTTACCCAAGCATTGGGGAGAAACCTCTTCCTTGCTACTTTAGCATATAATTTCACAATTCAGGCTCTAACAATCTCAGTTTTTTCTCCTCTACATTTTCTTTTTCATTGTTTATGAATGTTTCTGCCAGGGGGTTCTGGGATGACAAGAATCAATTTGGTTGTTAAAGCTCTGTAGCTTACCACAATATGCAGTATCTTCCCTCCACCTGTTACGTTCAAGCCACTGTGAAGGCCTGCAGTACCAGTCCTAAAGAACTGTGGGAAGCCTGGGTGTGGATACTATGAACTATTCCAGAGAGCATCCGCATCTCCTTTCAGCCAGACAACACAACTAGAAGCTACAGTGGCAACAAATGTCACATAGCTGGAAGTCACTGGGGATGTAGGATGGGGATTTTAGGAAACACATAAAGGAGTGACACTTGTCACTGACTATAAGAGAGACCAGGAACTAGTGAGGAGAGATTTCAAATTTGAAAACAATCAGTACTTAACAGATTGAGGAAGATCAGGAGTTGGATTGTTTATTTATTTTATTTTATTATTTTATTTTATAGACAGAGTAAGCAAGGGAGAGGGGCGGGGAGGGGAGGGGGAGAGAGAGAGAAAGGGAGAGAATCTTAAGCAGGCTCCATGCTCAGCATGGAGTCTGACAAGAGGCTCAACCCTGTGACCTTGGATTTGTGGCCTGGGTGGAAATCAAGAGAAGGATGGTCAGCTGACTGAGCCACCCAGGCACCCCAGGAGTTGGATTTTTTAACCAAAAATAAGTTTGCTTTTTAATAATGATTCTATATTACCCTTCATCAGACTTTAATTTCCAGGCTGCGATCACCCAAAACTTTTATTACCAAAAATAAGTATGAACGGGGTTTTAAAAATTTACATCACATCAGAGAAGTAGTGGCCTTGTGTAGCTGAAAACTCTTAAATGCAGAGCTGAGGAACTGTAACACCAGGGAAACCACGGTTGTTTAAAAAGTGGTTCCAAAAATTCAATACCTGGACTACTGTAGTCCAAAAATTCTGACCACAGCAAGCTGCATTAAAAGAATAACCACTCTTTGATACATCTATAAAATCCCATTATTTTAAATACTCTCGCAAACTGTAAGAAGTTAAGATTTCATGCTAAGTGTGAATTTCCACCAAAATGTAACTCATTCAAAATCACCACCATAAACTCACCTGCAAAGGCTCACTGTGAGGATTGTGTATATTTATTATAGGTGAAAAGCTGCTGTTCACAGGGACTCTGGCCCCAAGGAATGGCCTTAGTCGATATGGATTGGGAACTCCAACACCAAATACCTATTTTAAAGGAGAAAAAAAGGTAATCTGAGTTGCTTTGATAACTAACATTTTTATAGTTATAACTGATTCATCTAGGGAAAACTAATAGTCTTATTTAGATGGAAAAATCGTGACTACCTTTAAAAAGAATACATTGTGGTTTCTTTTTTTTTTTTTTTTTTTTTACAAATAGTTTATTGTCAAATTAGTTTCCACATAACACCCAGAGCTCATCCCCACAAGTGCCCTCCTCCATCCCCCTCCCCCCTCCCCCCCACATCCATCAGTCCTCAGTTTTTGTCAGCATTCAAGAGTCTCTCATGGTTTGCCTCTCTCCCTTTCCCCCACCATTTCCCCCCTTGTTCCTCAGTTAAGTTCCTCCTAATCCTCCTATACGTGCAAACATATGATATTTGTCCTTCTCTGCCTGACTTATTTCACTCAGCATAACACCCTCAAGGTCCATCCATGTTGCTACACATGGCCAGATTTCATTGTTTCTCATTGCCATACACATGTGGTTTCTATACTTGATTTGGCTACGTATTTGATTTAATACATATATATGTGTATTTGGAAATATTTCTATAATATATTGGAAATTAAAATGACGGCAGTCCTTCATGAGCTCATAGAATAGATAAAAGAAGGAAACAAAATCAAAAGATTTCCTTACTCCAACTGTGAGAAGAAGATGGATCTAGGGCCCAAACAATTTCTTAAATCCAGTTCCAGGTCATTCTTACATGGGAAAGCAAGGTCCTGGGTTGACTAACCACGGTGAGGCCGTCATTCAAATGACAAATATTTCTTAAGTGCCTATGACTGCTAGGTATAAATATATACAGTGCAAATGATTCAGGAGTGAATAAGACAGATAATGTGCCTGTCCTCATGAAACTTACATTCCAGTATGAGGGGCACGCTATATAACAATAAAAAAGTTTTTAAAAAATGGTAATGTGATATAGAATAACTGGCTGGGGTGAGGCTGGGAATATTCTTTTAGAGAGCATGCTCAAGGTCATCTTTTCTGGGGACGTGATGTGAACTGATGTCACCTGCAAGATGAGAACAAGCCAGCACTGAGAGTGTATTCGGGTGAGGGAAAGGATATAAAGGAAATGAGGCAGAAAAGAGTTAACTTGAAGATCAGGATAAGATGAGAAGCATGGTACAATGGGATAAAGTAGAAGGAATGTATGGGAGTCAGAACCTCAGAGCCTTGCTGGCCTTGGTCACAAATTTACATTTTGCTCTAAAAGCAATAGGACAATACAAGGATTTCCATGGGGAAGTTGAGTAGATGTGATTTATGTACACAGAATATCATTTCGACTACAGTGAATAAGGGACTATGGTAAGGACTATGGAGGAGTGGAAGGTCTGCTGGAGGCTGCTGTATAACCTGGCAAGAGGCAACGGTGGCCTAGAAGACAGCAGTGGCAGTGTGGAGGAGAGAGTCAGACAGACTCAAGATATATTTAGGAGGCAGACTTTGTGAAAGACTAGATGTGGAGAGGTGAAGGAAGACAGTTGGCCACTGAGGCTCTCCTTGAGAACAAACTGATTACAACCCTCAGGTAGTCCAGCTTGGCCACGTCCACCTAGGTCAGTTGGGGCTGCGTCTAGAGGGCAATGGTAGTAAGATTCTTATGATAGTCTTGAAGAAATGTTCAAAAGTAAAATCATAAAAACTGTAAAGTGAGACATTAGCTAAGTAAGAAGCTAAAACACTATGTTCCATGTGCAGTATAACACAGTGGTTAATAGGATGGTCTTTGTAGTTATAAAGTCATGGGTTTGAATCCCTGCTTAATAATCTATTAGTAGTATAATCTGAATATTACTTTTTTTTTTTTAAATTTATTTCTAGGAGAGAGAGAGACAGCGTGAGCAGAGGAGGGTCAGAGAGAGAGGGAGTCACAGACTGAAACAGGCTCAAGGCTCTGAGCTGGCAGTCAGCACAGAGCCCGACGCCGGGCTCGAACCCACAAACCGCGAGATCATGACCTAAGCAAAAGTCGGACGCTTAATCAACTAAGCCACCCAGGAGCCCCATGAATGAATTACTTTTTAAACTTCACCTTCTTTATCTAAAAGAATGAGAATAACAGAATCTATAACGCATGTACAAATGTATGGAAAGTACGTAGTATACTGCCATAGAAGCAATTCTTAATAATCTTGATAACCTTGATTATAAAAATATTGACTCATAAGACTTTAACAATCTCTAATAACCTAAAAGATAATTACACAGAAAAAGTAAGTTCCAATTTTAAGTAATCTATTCACTAAAGAAAAGGAAGCATGCATGTTTTAATCTTGAAACTATTATTAAGTGTGCTTCATAAATGTGCAAAATAAAAACTAAGAAAAATTAGTATAAAATATTTTTTACTATTCTTTTGCAACCAACCTTCATGAAAACTTTACCTATACCTTTAAAAGATTGTGTGTTCAGTCTGATTTGCAGAGGTGATAGTCACATAGCAATGAATAAAAATTCTCTAAGTCTAAACTCTCACATTTCCTATTACCCCTGAGTTTTTTTTTAATTTATTTTTTAATAATTTATTGTCAAGTCGGTTTCCATATTAACACCCAATGCTCATCCCAACAAGTGCTCTCCTCCATGCCCATCACCCCCCTTCCCCTCCCCTCCCCTTCTGCCCTTAGTTTGTTCTCAACATTCAAGAGTCTCTCATGGTTTGCCTCTCTCCCTCTCCCCCACTATTTTCCCCTTCTTCTCCCCCATGGTCCTCCGTTAAGTTCCTCCTAATCCTCCTATATGTGCAAACATATGGTATCTGTCCTTCTCTGCCTGGCTTATTTTGCTCAGCATAATACCCTCAAGGTCCATCCATGTTGCTACACATGGCCAGATTTCATTCTTTCTCATTGCCATGTAGTATTCCATTGTATAGATGATCCACATCTTCTTGATCCAGTGTCAGTTGATGGACACTTAGGCTCTTTCCATGTTTTGGCTATTGTTGAGAGTGCTGCTATGAACATTGGGTTACATGTGCCCCTATGCATCAGCACTCCTGGATCCCTTGGGTAAATTCCTAGCAGTGCTATTGCTGGGTCATAGGGGAGTTCTATTGTTAGTTTCCTGAGGAACCTCCACACTGTTTTCCAGAGGGGCTGTACCAGTTTACATTCCCACCAACAGTGTAGGAGGGTGCCCGTTTCTCCACATCCTCGCCAGCATCTGGAGTCCTCTGATTTGCTCATTTTAGCCACTCTGACTGGAATGAGGTGGTATCTCAGTGTGATTTTGATTTGTATTTCCCTGATGAGGAGGGATGCTGAGCATCGTTTCATGTGTCTGCTGGCCATCTGGATGTCCTCTTTGGAGAAGTGTCTGTTCATATCTTCTGCCCATTCTTCACTGTGTTGTTTGTTTTTCGGGTGTGGAGTTTGGTGAGTTCCTTATAGATTTTGGATACTAGCCCTTTATCTGATGTCATTTGCAACTATCTTTTCCCATTCTGTCGGTTGCCTATTAGTTTTATGGATTGTTTCCTCTGCCGTGCAGAAGCTTTTAATCTTGATGAGGTCCCAAAAGTTCATTTTTGCTCTTGATTCCCTTGCCTTTGGGGATGTGTCAAGTAAGAAATTGCTGCGGTTGAGGTCAAGGACTATTTCCCCTGAGTTTTTAAAGAAGAGTCATAGGATAGGTTGGAGATAAGGACTATATTTTATAAAAATAAATAAAAGATTTAATCCTGGTTCTTACCTGGTAAGTAAATACCCCATGATTGGATGTGTTAATAAATAAAGTATTTTCTACATTTCCCACTACTCGTGCGAGAAAAACTACATCAAATGACGTATTTCCTCCTGGAAGTATTTTCTGAAAAAGAACAGCAACAAATACAGTTAAATGAGTAACTAAAAAATCCGATTATGCTGACCACAATTAAATAGCTGAAGTTTTGTAAAGCAATCATCTCACAATCATTTCCATGAACTAACTTCTTCCCATGAAGGTTTAAGCTTTAAATTAGCCAAACTGTTCTTCAATGAAAAATAATAAAAATGATGTCTTAATATTGATATCTACAGTCACACAGTTTTATCAATTACCAGTCTAAAACCATGTATAGCAGATGGTTTCCTTAGATTCTGTTCATTCAACAATCACTAGGGGTGGAATGAAGTACCTAGTTATAGGCTGTCCCATCATTATAATCAACTAGGAGTGGAGCCAAAGCTGAGCTTCTTACATAGATGTACCATTCTACAACTAAGCAACAATTTGTACTATTCCAAAGAGGAACTAAGCCCAAGCCTGAACCCCTTGACCTCTGTCACTCATTCACACATGGTGCTGTATATGCTAGCAACTTAAATTAGGAAAGAAGGCAGGTGTGACAGTATGCACAGAAACTCACTCCTGTTATTTTGTGCAGGTTGAGAATGTCATTGCAGTTAGTGAAATAAAACTTTACTACAACAAAATAGGGCTATTCCATGGAGTTCAAGGGATTGTGACTGTAGTTCTGTCTGTGATAAAGCCTTACAATGCATTTTAATGTGTAAAGTCATCAACCTCTCTCATTTGCCTCTACGGCTTGAACTCTAAAATGTTCCCCAAATTGTAGCTTGAAATACATGGCATTGAGACTTCTGGCTTCACCTCAGGAAGTAGAAAGCTGGAAAGAGTATTTCCCATGCATTCTCAACATCCAAAAGAATAATCTACAAAAATGTAACTTTTCTTGACACTATCACAGAGTTTGCCTATCAGGTAGCTCAAAATTTAAGGAAAGACAAGCACCTCCAAGGAGAGATGGAATGTAGGTAATGGCTCACCCAGGGCAGGAAATGGGAAAATGAGGCTACCATATGAGGGTAAAATGAATTCAGCTAAAATTTTTATACATGCTAAAAGCTGAGAGGGTTTGGATAAAATCAGAGTACGTAACCCCTGGAAGTTAGAGACACTAGACAGAGGTTATATGTAACCTCCATGTGAGCCAAAGTTGGTAAAGAGAAAGATACCTGTTAAATCTCTAAGTAGCTTGAAATTAACAAACTTCTAAATAACCCATTGGTCAAAGAGGTAGTCACAGGGAAATTAAAATATTTTGAATCAACTGGAAATTAAAATACAACATATCAAAATTTGCTGGCTGCAGATAAAGCATACTTATTTTGGGAAATGCTTCAAATCAATAATCTAGGTTTCAACCTTGAGAAACTAAAAAAAGTAAATTAAACCCAAAACTTCAGAGATATAAAAATGTTGAAAACATTCTTTACAATCAATGAGTATGGTATTCCTATTTGACAACAGTTCTAATGTCAATGAAGATATTCATAAGGCCTGTGTTTACTACAGGGAAATTTATCCAGCCAGAGAAAAAACTGGTTTCTATATGGGAACTTATGTAAATAGTTAAGTAATATCTTGCAAGAGCCCATCTAAGTTACAAAAAGTAAGGAAAATCATCATGGAATGCTTAATTCTTAGCATAAGCTTTTGCTACTACCAGAACTGGACATCTTGAGTAAGTAAGTGACACTTTGGAAATTTGAGTTTCTAATTCTGCCATTAACTGATTTTGAGGGTTACCTTGGTGGCTCAGTTGGTTAAGCATCCAACTTTGGCTCTGGTCATGATCTTGCGGTTTGTGGGTTTGGGCCCCATGTCTGGCTCTGGGCTGACAATCTGGCGCCTGGAGCCTGCTTTGGATTCTGTGTCTCCCTCTCTGCCCCTACTCCATTTGCACTCTGTCTCTTTCACTCTCAAAAATAAACATTAAAAACCAAAAAACAAACAAAATAAGAAACTGATTTTGGCATCTCATTGTATCTTTTTAAGTCTCAATTTCTCCTAATTTCAAAATGAGCCAGTTTTATTAGATGATATCTGAGATTCTAATTATTAAAGAAACCATAAACATGGCCAATCTCACTGCTTAATTTCTATGGAAGATGAAGCTTTGCTCTGTGATGTCATTTCTATCTGGTGGGAAAGAAGGTGGGTGAGCAGGAAAGAGTCTAGATATGAGAGTACAAGTTCTCTGTGATAGTTCTTAATGCCTATCAAGACTTTATTATGTTATTATTTCACTACTTTAAGAAGATGTTGAGATAGAACAAATATTTCCTTCTCTTTTTAATAACAGGGAAAATCTAATTCCAAGTGACAATGATATGACAGAACAGAACAGCAAACTCAGGCTTAGGAATGTAATCTTCCCCTAAGAATTCATCAGATTTGCTACAGTTCATCCTTTTGTCCTCTTTCCCACACTTTCTAAATCAGATGAATTTGGTATGATAAAAAATTAGAAAATAGTATAAAAAGTAATGAAGAATAAACAAAGTGTGTTAGCTTTAACCGAACATTATCTGCTACTAAGGGTCTCTCACCTTTGTACCAGTGCTCAGTCCCTGGCTGGCTCCCTTGGTGGGCTCATCCAGGTCCATGACTTTGTATCTTCACTACGGACTCTTAAACTTCCATTTTGAGTTTGGTCCTTTCTCTTATTATCCAAACTCAGGCACCATCTGTCACTTGGCATTTGGACCTGGATGTCTAAGAGACATCTCAAATCTAACACATCCAAAACCGAACTGCTGATTGTACTCCCAAAACCTGCTGTACCTTCAGCCTTCTCTATCTCAGTTGATGGCAATTCTGTCCATTAGTAGCTTGGGACAAAAACAAGAGTCAATCTTGACTCTTTTCTTTCTCTTAGTCCCACATCAGGAAATCTTGTTGACTGTATCTTCAAAATATATCTCAAATCCAACAGCTTTCTTCAGTTCTTCACTCTTGTCAGAGTAACTGTCTTCTTACCATGGGGCACTGCAATAGCTAATGTAGCTAGTGTTCCTGATTCTCCCCTTGGTTTTTTTTTTGTTTTTTTGACTTTTTGAAAAAGAGATAGAGAGAGCGAGAGAGAGCACGAGAGTGCGCCTAAGCAGGGGAGGGGCAGAGAGAGAAAGGATCCCAAGCAGGCTGTGAATGCCAGCATGGAGCCTGATGCAGGGCTTAAACACACAAACCCTAATGTCATGACCTAAGCTGAAATAAAGAGTCAGATGCTTAACTGACTGAGCCACCAAGGTGCCCTATGGTCTTTTTTGGTAACTAGTGATTCTTACAAAATGTAAGCTATCATTTCATTTCTCTGCTCAAATCTGTGAAGGCTTCCAATTTCAATCAGGGTAATAGCCAAAGTCCTCATATCATAGCTTGTATAACCCTTCACAATCCACCCTGCCTATCCCCCTTCACTTGTCTCATCCTTGATCATACTGACTTGGCTAACCACACTGTCTTCTTTGCATACAGGTGTGTCTCATATCGGAGCCTTTATATTGCCTGTCCCTTCTGTCTGGAATGTTCTTCCATATATTCCACTTCCATACAGTCCTCTCCCTCACCTCCTTCTAGTCGGTTTAAATGTCACCTTCTGAATGAGGCTTGCCCTGACTATCTTATTTAAAATTGGTGGAGTGATGGGGTGTTTGGGTGGCTTAGTCAGTTAAGTGCCCAATTCTTGGTTTCGCCTGAGGTCACGATCTCATGGTTTGTGGGTTCAAGCCCTGCATGAGGCTCTGTGCTGACAGTTGTGGAGCCTGCTTGGGATTCTGTCTCCCTCTTTCTTTGCCCCTCCCAATGGTCATCACTTTCTACTTCTGACTCTCAAAATTAATAAACATTAAAAAAAATTGGAGGAGTGATGTCACCACCATGGCAGCAAAAGACGTTGCTTCTTTTTGTCCCCCCACTTTTTACAATGTTTTATTATTTATTTTTGAGGGAGAGAGAGAGAGAGAGAGACAGAATGTGAGTGGGGGAGGGGCAGAGAGAGGGGGAGACACAGAATCCAAAGCAGCTCCAGGCTCTGAGCTGTCAGCACAGACCCCAGGGGATACTCGAACCCACAAGCTATGAGATCATGACCTAAGCCAAAGTCGGACGCTCAAATGACTGAACCACCTAGATGTCCTTTTTTGTCCCCCCTTTTAAGGTATGGATGAAAAATCCATCCACAAACCGAAGTGTCTCTGTAGAAAATGTGGGATTCAGCACCATATGCCAAGGGACCTGGGAGTTGTCTCGACCACTTGTGCACCTGGTGCACAAATCCAGACTTTAGTATGGACTGCAGAACCAGTACGCTTGCCTCAAACACTTTTGCCATGGTGGGGAAAAAAATCTGCAGAGTGCCAACCTAGGCAGATACCCATGGACAAGAGAGGCAATGAAAAATTCTGCCTTTCCGGGACACATTCCATTATGCCACTGAAGCGAAAAAAAAAAAAAAAAGTCTGATCACAGTGAAAACCATAAGAGGAATTTTCCCAGTGCCACTCCCCTTTCCGGAACTACCCTGCCAAGGCAACACTCCATGGGAATGAATTATCAGCAGTGGTGACCTCACCCACAAGGGAAAAGGGGAGCAGTCAATGAGTACCCGGCTACGCGAGTTGTGCAGGGCATGGCAGGAGAAACCCGTTTGTCTCCAGTGCACCCAGTGTACTGAGGCAGGACCTCCAAAACTGGAGGAGGGAGGGGAACAGGAAAGAGACAGATAAAAATATCAAGAGGCATTAAGGGTACAGAGTTCCTGCTGACTGAGCTCAGGACTTTAGCAGGAAGTCTGCCTATGAACCTCTGGGAATGTTTCACCCGAGGATCCCCACACTGGTGCTCTAGGCACCCCAATGCCTGGAGTGCTAAACTCCTCCCCTCACACTGCAGCTGACTCCTGGGGCTCACTCCCAAGTGCAGTGGTGAGAGCAAGTCCAGTAGATGGACTGTTATCAGAGAAACAGTAGGACCTGTGGGTAAGGGAGATATCACAAACTTGAGCACTATTTTCTGGAAAATCTAAAAGTTGAAGAAAATCCAAATCTAATAGCACCAACAAAGAGTATACCCCCATCTAAAGACAACTAGTATAGATTTAAGAAAGTGTCTGTTACTTCAAATGCAAAATCAGAAATGCAAAACGACAAGGAACATGAAAAATCAAAACAATGTGATCACAAAGAATAGTAATCCTCCTATAACCAAAAATGCAGAATTTTTCCAACTAGCTGATGAAAGATTCAAAGTAGTTCTTTTGAACAAATTCAGTAATCTACAAGAAAGTTCAGAAAGGCTGTTCAATGAAATTAGGAAACAACACACAAACAAAATGAGATATTTAACAAAGAGAAGAAATAATTTAAATAAGAACCAAACTGAAATTCTGGAGCTTAAGATTTCAATGACTGAAAAAAAAAAAAAAAAAAAAAAAGCAATAGACAGCGTGTGTGGCAGAATGAAGCAAACAGAAGATCAAAGATCAAATAAGTGATCTGGAAATTTTTGAATTAACCCATTAGAGCAGAACAAAAGAAAAAGAGCTAAAAAGAGTGATGAAAACCTATTGGATCTACGGTTTTCCATCAAAGAACAAATATAATAAAAAGAGTTCCAGAGAAGAGATGGAGCAGGGGGTAGAAAGCTTATTTAAAGAAATAATAGCAGAGAGCTTCCCAAACTTGGGGAGAGGCTTGGACATCTACGTTCATGAAGTTAATAGATAACCCTCATAGATAGTAGATAATAGATTAAGGCCTTCTCCAACACACTGTATAATCAAAGTGTCAAAAATCAAAGATAAAGAGAGAATCCAAAAAGTACCCAGGGAAAAAAAGGTTGTAACCTACAAAAGAATTCCATGAAGCTATATTAGTGATTTCTCAGCAGAAACTGTATAGACCAGGAGGGGAATGATATATTCAAAGTACTGAATGAAGAAACTGCTAGCCAAAAATACTCTTATCTGGCAAAGTTATCCTTCAGATTCAAGGGAGAAATAAAGACTTTCCTGGACTAACAATTCACTGGTGAATTCTGAAGGAGTTCATTACCACTAGACTTGCTTTGCAAGAAATGCTGAAAAGAGTTCTAGCTGAAATGAAAAGAAGATAATAATGACACAAAAACATATGAAAGTATACAACACACCGAGTAAAGGTAAATACACAGACATAGAAAATTCTAATTCTGTAATGGGATGGTGTATTAACCACCTAATCGTAATACAAAGGTTAAAGAAGAAGAGTATGAAAAATAATTATAGCTACTATAATTCATTTGTTAATGAATACACAATATAAAAAGAGGTAAATAATGACATCAAGCATATACAAAAGGGGAAAAATAAAAAAGGTGAAGCTTTTTACGTGCAACTGAAGTCAAGCCATTAAGAAGATGGCTTAGTAAGTTCTTACATATCAAGAATAACTCTAAATGTTAACAAATTAAATTCACTAATCAAAAGGCACAAAGGAACTAGATATAGAAATGAAATCCAACTCACTTCAGATTTAAGGCTCACTTCAGTTTTAAGAACATAAACTGGCTCAAGTGAAGGGCTGGAAAAAGCCATTCAGTGCAAGTGGAAACCAAGAGAGTAGGGGTAGTTATGTTTATATCAGATGAGATAAGACTTTAAAAGCCAAAAAAGGTAACAAGTGACAAAGAAGGTCATTATATAATGATAAAGGGGCCAATGCATCAAGAGAATATTACAACTATATATTCATATGTACCTAACATCTGAGCATCTAAATACATTGACAAATATTGGCAGATTTGAAGGAAGAAAACGGACAACAATAAAATAAAGCAGGGGACCTCAAAACCGTACTTTCTTCACTGGATAGATCATCCAGACAGAACAACAACAAGGAAATGTTGGACTTGAACCATATATTAGACCAAATAGACTTAACAGACATTTATAGAACATTCCATCCAATAGCAGCAAATACATGTTTTTCTCAAGTGCACGTAAAACATTCTCTAATACAGGCTATATGACAATACACAGAACAATCTTATGGCAAACTTAAGAAGATGGAAATAATAACAAGTATATTTTCAGACCATAATGGTATGAAACTAGAAATCAACAAAAGGAAAGCTGGAAAATCTACAAATGTGTGGAAATTAAACATACCTCTGAACAACCAAGGGTCAAAAAAGAAATCAAAAGGGAAACCAAAAAACGATTATCAAACAAAGGAAAATGGAAATACAATATACCAAAACTTATGGGATGCTACAAAAGTAGTTTTAAGAGGGAATTGTATAGTAGCAAATGCATATGATAAGAAAATAGAAACATCTCAATTAAACCACCTAACTTTATACCTCAAGGAAACTTGAACAAAGTTAGTAGAAGGAAAGAAATAAATATCAGAGCAGAAATAGAGACCAGAAAAAAAATAAGAAAAAAAAACCCGGTGAAAGTAAGAGCTGATTTCAAAAAAATAAAATCAGCAAACCTCTCTAGCTACAGAAACCATGAAAAAAGAAGAGAATACTCAAATTCAGAAATGAAAGAGATGACATAATTGATACTACAGAAATACATAGGATCATGAGAGACTAGTATGAACAATCATATGCCAACAAATCGGATAACCTAGAAGAAATGGGTAAATGCTGAGAAACATACAACCTCACAAGACTGAAACAGGAAGAAACAAAAAATTTGAATAGTAACAAAATTGAATCAGAGAGAAATCAATAATCTCCCAAAACAGAAAACCTCAGGATAAGCTGGTTTCACTAATGAATTCTATCAAATATTTAAAGAAGAACTAATGCCAATCTTTTTCAAACTCTTCCAAAAAACTGAAGGGACACAACACTTCAAAACTCATTTTACAAATCCAGCACTACCCTGAAAACCAAAGCCAAAGAAACTACAGACCAATACCCCAGATGAATACAGATGCGAAAATTCTCAAAAAAGTATTAGCAAACTGAATCTAACACACATTAAAAGTATTATACACCGTGACCAAGTAGGATTTACCCTTGGGATAAAAGGATGGTTCAACATATGCAAACCAGTAAATGTGACACACTGTATCAACAGAATAAAAGTTAAAAACCAAAAGCATTTGACAAAATACAACATATTTTCAAGATAAAAACCCTCAACAGACTGGATACAGATAGGGCACAACTCTATATAATAAAGGGCATATATAAGGGTACCTGGGTGGCTCTCTCAATTAAGTGTAAGACTCCTGATTTTGATTCAGGTCACTTTCTCACAGCTTGTGAGATGGAGCCCTGTGATGGGCTCTGCTCTGACAGCATGGAGCCTTCTTGGAATTCTCTCTCTCTCTGCACTGTCCACCTCTATTCCTCCCCCATCCCCACTTTCTTTCTTAAAATAAACACAAAAAGATATTTTAGTTTTAAAAAAAAAGGCTATATAGGAAAAATCCATGGCTACCTCAATGATACTCAATGATAAACTGAAAGCTTTTTCCACTAGGATCAGGGTACCCACTCTTACCACACTTACTCAACATAATACTGAAAGGCCTGGTTAGATCAATTAGGCAAGACAAAGAAATAAAAGGCATCTGAATCAGAAAGGAATAAGTAAAGCTGTCACATTTGCAGATGCTATGTTCTTATATATAGAAAATCCTAAAGACTCAACCAAAAACCTGTTGGAATTAATCAACAAATTCAGTATAGCTGCAGGACATTAAATCAACATACAGAAATCAGCTGTGTTGGTATACACTAACAGTAAAACATCTGGAAAAAAAACAACAAAACCCTGCATTGATCAAGTCTACTGGTGCTATTTTTTCCCCAAGAGTAGTTGCTCACTTTGTGTCTCTGTGTCACATTTTGGTAATTTCTGCAATATTTCAAATTTTTCATTATTATTATATTTTTTATGGTAGTTTGTAATTAGTGATTACGACTCACTGAATACTCAGATAATGGTTAGCATTTTTAGTAATAAAGTATTCTTAAATTGAGGTATGTACATTGTTTTTGTAAAGACATAATGCTATTGCATGCTTAACAGGCTAAACTATGGTGTAAATATAAATTATATGTGCTCTGGAAGCACATTTTATTGTGATAGTCACTTTACTGCAGTGGTTTGGAACCAAACCCGTAATATCTCTGAGGTATGCCTGTGTTATGAAAACTACAAAACTTGATCAAAGAAACTGAAGAAGACAGAAACAAATGGAAAGATACCTCATGTTCATGTATTAGAAGAATAGACTGTAACTGTGTTAAAATATCCATACCAACTAAAGTCATTTATAGAGTCAATGCAATCCTTATTTGGGATTTGCAATGCATCCCAATGGCATGTTTACAGAAATAGATATAACAATCCCAAAATTTGTATGGAAGCATAAAAGAAGAAACAAAAAGGCTAAGGCATCACATTTACTGCTTTCAAACTATACTGCGGAGCTAAGTAATTACAACAGTATGGTATAGGCATATAGGCCACTGGAACAGAATAGAGAGCCCAGAAATAAATCCTTACATATCCAGTCAACTAATATCTGACAAAGGAGCTAAGAACACTCCATGGGGAAAGGTAGTCTCTTCAACTAATTGTATAAGAAAACTGGATAACCACATGCAGAAAAATGAAATTGGATTTCTATCTTCCATCACTCACCAGAATTAATTAAAAATGGGTTAAAGACTTAAATGTGAGACCTAATACAATAAACATCCAGAAGAAAACATCTATTGGCCTGGACCATGATTTTTTTAATGACACCAAAGGCACAGCAACAAAAGCAAAAATCAACATTAAACTAAAAGATTTCTGCACAGCAAAATAAAAGATCAGCAAAACAAAAAGGAAACCTACAAAATGGGAGAAGATATTTGCAAATTATATGGCAGATTAGAGGTTAGCATCTAAAATACATAAAAGAACTCATACAGTTTAATAACAAAACCTCAAACAATCTGAATAAAAAATGGGCAAAAGAATCAAATAGGTATTTTCCCAAAGAAGACAGGACCACCAGGTATACAAAACAATGCTCAACAATTGTAATCGTCAGGGAAATGCAAATCAGAACCACAATGAGATGGCACTTCACAACTGTTAGAATGGCTACCATGAAGAGAAAACAAGTATTGGTGAGATGTAGAGACAAGGGAATCTTGTACATTGCTGGTGGGAGTGTAAACTGGTTCAAAACAATATGGAGGTTCCCCGCAAAATTACACAGAACAATCCTATGATCGAGCAATCTGACTTCTCGGTATTTACCCAAAGGAAATGAAAACAGGATATTGAAAAGATATATGCACTCCCATTTTTACTGGAGCACTATTCACAGTGGCCAAGATACTGAAACAACCCAAGTGTCTATCAACAAATGAACAGATTAAAAAGATACGGTGTGTACACATACACACACACCATGGAATATTATTCAGTCATGAGAAAAAAGGAAATCCTGCATTTGCAACATCATTAATGGACCCTGAGGGCATTAGGCTAAATGAGATAAGCCCCACAGAAAAAGACAAACACTTTCCGCTATCACTTATATGACACCTAAAAAAGCCAAACTTGGGGCATCTGAATGACTCAGCGTCAGACCCTTGGATTCACCTCAACATGATCTCATGGTTCCGTGAGTTCGAGCCCCACATATTAGGCTCTGCAGTGACAGTGAGGATCCTGTTGGGATTCTCTCTCTCCCCATTCTCTCTGTCCCTACCCCACTGTGCTCTCTCTTTCAAAATAAATAAACTTTAAATAAATAAATAAATAAATAAATAAATAGAAATTAAAAAGTCAGTCTTGTAAAAACAGAGAGTAGAATGGTTACCAGGGACTGGATGGTGGGGGAAGTAGTAATATGTTGTTGAAGGGTACAAATGTGCAACTATAAGAAAAAGAGGTTCTGGAGACCTAACGCATAGCACAGTGATCACAGATAACACTGTACTGTAAACCTCAAAGTTTCTGAGACACTAGATCTTGATAGTTCCCACTAAAAAAGAGAAATTATAATTACGTGACATGATAGAGAAGTTAGCTGATCCTATGGTGATAATCATATAGCAGTTTATAAATGCATCAAATTTTTTTTTAAAGTTTTCTCAATGTTTGTTTATTTCTTGAGAGAGAGAGAGAGAAAGAGCATGAGCCTGGGAGGGGCAGAGAGAGGGAGACATAGACTCTGAAGCAGGCTCTGGGCTCTGAGCTATCAGCATAGAGCCCAACATGGGACTCAAACTCAGGAGCTATGAGATCATGACCTGGGCTGAAGTTGGGACGCTCAACTGACTGAGCCACCCAGGTGCCCCCAAGTGTATCAAATCAACACTTTGTACAACTTAAATTTACAGTGTGATATGTCCACGGTATACCTTAAATTTACACAAAGTTATATTGCAATACATCACAATTTTAAAAATAATTCTTACCAAATCAAAATTTTACTATTAGAGTATTAAAAAATCTGTATTCTTAGACACAAAATATATATTACATATTTTATGGCCAATATACAATACAGTCATGAAAGATGGGCAGGCCTAAGCTGCAGTCTTATTATGTAATTTTTAATTGTAATTATAACTAAACAATTATAGTTAATTAGCAGGTAATTACAAATAACAGATAATTATTAGAAGTTATATAAAGAAAAATTGTCACACAAACACATTCCTTATTACCTTTATTCTTCTTGATTTCCAGGTTAAAACAAGACCTTCTTATAAGGGGATTATTTGTGTGTGTATTATAATATGGTTATTTAAACCTGATCTTTTAAAAACAATAGTGATTCTTTTCTCTATTTTCCACTGGTTAGTTAATACAGAGATGATGTTGGTAAATAACTGAAAATTTAAATGAGCTATAGAAAATGTTCTGTTCTCAAGGAAGTAAGACCTAACCAGGAATTCTAAAGGTGACAAAGAGTTAAAATAAAATTACAGAAATGGTCTACTTTCCTGAACATGAGAAGACTCTTTTCATTGTTCACCAAAGGCTCTTATTCTAGGCATAAAATTGAAGTGGAGGGGAAATAAGGTTATTTCTTCCCTCAAGAAGTCATTCCATCTCTCCCCTCTATTTCTTGAGCCATTGGGAGTCCATACCTTACTGCAAGAAGTAAACATGAAAACCAAGAGGAAGAAGAAGATAGGGAAGACTGCACAGATTTTGGCTAGCTACTTTTGAAGCCAAATCTAGCTGACCTAACTGGAGGTTTTGATGGGTATAGATTATTTTTATTGTTTAATTCCATCTCCTGATGATGGAAAACACTTACTGGTTTTCAACTTGTCCTTTGACTAACACACACATTTAGTTTACCTTCTGAAGAATTTTCAGAAAAACTCTCCTTTTTGCATAAAGTTCATGTGCAGAAATAAGTCTGGGAGAGTCTAGCTCAGAAATGTCAAACTAGTGGCCGTTAGCTTGTTTTGTTTGGTCCAAACCATCTGTCTTTCTAAAACTGAATTTATTTTCAATGTGTAAAAACTGGAAGAGATCATATAAAAATTCCTATTTCTGTTTCTTCTTGGAACATGAGAAGAATGGGGTATGGGCTTACATTCCCACATGGTAACCACTGGCTGGAACAGAGTGTGGGTCATCCCTTTGGACAGGCCATGTGCTCTTCAAGTCACCCTCATTCCATGTGGGCTGCTTCTCTCAATGACACTGTCTACCTGCCCCCTGTAAGAATCTGTAATTGTAAGTCTTACCTCTAGTCTAGTGAAAACCCTTTAACAGGGGTGAAGCTTGGATGCTTAAAAACAACAATACATTGCTTGAATTAGCAAAGTACCATTAACAAGTTAAAAATAAAATCTGTAGCCCAGTTGTGAACTATTTTAAAACTGTTTCATTTTCACTTCACGATTTTGCCCTTGAACCCATCATGTCTCTACATACCGGCCATGCCCGTGTGGTTGCATTTACACATAAGTGCATCTCTGTATACAGATAGCATAACATATATGCCACACACCATAGCTTAATATGATACAAATCACTGGATAGGCCAATAAGAGCACCTAGGCCCTCACCTTGGATCTTGTCATTAACTGCACGACAGGGGGCAAACCCCTTCTGAGTTGAGCTCTTTCTTCATTTTGTATAATGAGGGCATTGGGCTAGATGAATACACAAACCTCTTCTAGCACTGGGAGTCTATTACTTGAGAACATCAGCACATTTATAAAAACTCTGAAAACATCTTTTAGGTAACAAAAAAAAACTCAAGGGAAACTTAAGAAATATTTTAGAAAGGGGGCATTTTCCATGAATACCACAAAAATAAAGTTTTTATTACTGAAAGCAATATGGTAACTCATCAATTCCTTGTTAATAAAATACTTTTAAATTTGTGAAAAAGCCAAAATTGAGTCTTCTTTTTTCTTTTGGACTCCAGAAGTTGCTGGACATGTTGTTAGCAACATGCTGCTAAGGGCAACGTATGATGAAATAAGATTCTTGACAGGAGAAGTGTAAAATCTAAATAATTGATATAATTTTAGATGCTTAAAAAAAGCTCCTTTTTATTTAGTCCTATCTCTTCAATGGAATTATTGAAAACTCTGGGAAGATGAAATTAGGTTCTACTCATTTACTGCCCTCTAATACTTGCTATTTAGGTTTTTTTGCAGCTTACTTATTAGTTACTTTAGCAGCCTATATATTAAAGCTTAATGTATGTATTCTCTCAAATTCAAAATTTATTAACTTTTTTGTCAGATAATTTTTTTAAATAACAAGTTTGCATACTATCTACAAAAAATGATTATAAAGGAAAATTTTAGAGGATACTTGTGGTAGGTAGAACCCTAAAATAGCCTCCCAAATTTCCTGCTCTAATCTCTGAGACTGTAACTATGAAGAGATACCACACCTGTGGTTAATTACATTATATGATAAAAAGGGATTTTGCAAATGTAACTGAGGATATTAGTCAGTTAACTCATTTCATCAGAAAGGAGACTATCCAGGCGGTCCTAATCCATGATTAAGGCAGAATTTTCTCTACTCGTGGCAGAAGAAGAAGCCAAAATGATTCAAAGCATGAGGGAAATATGACGCATAACTCCTGGCCTGAAGATGGTGACAAGCAACGTGGGTGCCCTGGGGAACCGAGAGAGGTTCCTGGCCAAGGGCCAGCAATGAAATGGGGACTTCAGTACTACAAGCATAAGGAACTGAATTTTGCCGACAGCGTGAATGAATTTAGAAGTAGATTTTTCTTGAGTCTCCAGTCAAGGACTAAGCCCTGCTGACATCTTAATTACAACCTTACGATACTCTGAGCAAAGAACCCACACTAGACTTAGTACTTATAAACCGTGCTAATAAGTTGTTTAAAGGGGGTTGTTTAAAGCCATCACGTTTGTGGTAGCTTATTATGTAGCAATAGAAAACTAACACAATGCTGAGGAATTACTTATTATTTAAAAAGGAAAAAAAATCAATGAAATTTCTGACTAGCACATTTTTCAGAGTACTTAGGTTCAAAGTGGAATTGTTAAATTGTTTTATGTTGAGAAAAACAATGTGTGTTTAAGAATAGAAGTGATAATTCTTAGGAAATGGGGCAAACTGAAACCCAGAACAAATATGAAACACTCAAACCAGATTTTAATTACAGCAAAATGAAATTATACATAAAACATCTAGATATTTCAACTTCAAACTCATGAGAAACATTTATAGAAAAACTTACCCTATTTTGAAAAAATGATGCATGAAAATGTGATGTTGTAGCAGATATTGATACTAAAGTAATAGTTTCTTCAGAACTAGGGTTATGTAAGTAAACTTTTTCCATTTTTGGCATTCCAACTGGCCTGTAAAAGCAAAACAAAAACAAACAAACAAACAAAAACCACTGTCACAAATACTTCAAAGATTATTTCTGGCTGTTGAATTAGTTTCTAGTTGCTAAAAAAGTTAAACATCAAAATTACTGGACAAGTACATATCCAAACATATAAAACTATTTAATTGGTTTATATTTAAAATTACACACAGAAATGCATTTAGTCATTCAACAAATACATATTGAGTGCCAATTTTATGTTTCACACTGAGCCAGGTGCTAGGATATAATGAAGTAAATCTCTGTCCAGATAAAGCTTATGGGCTAGTGAGGAAATAGGCAGGGAATAAAATGGTCAAATCTTTTCACTTCTTTCTGTAATACCAACCTGCTTTCGCTTTCCTACTAATTCTGAATCATGTCCTCTTCTCCCCAAATTCCACAGATACATACTCTTCAACTTAGGAGAAATTGAGTGGCAAAGTTATGTGAGCAGATCTGTCTTATGAATTAGGGGCTATTATTGTTCTCATTTTATAGATGAGGGTACTGAGGCACAGAAAAGTTATTTAAACTTGTCCAAAGTCATACTTGGAATCTAACTTTGAATCCAGGCCATCTGGCTTTAGTCCATGTTCTAACTCATTATACTAAACTGCCTCCTCTCAAGGATGACACACACTCGGTGGTCTGATATCCACAGATCCATTTCAATGTTCTCCTTGGTATCCACATCAGGGTTTCTCTTAAAAGTGAAATCTCCTCAGTTACACAGTCCATTAAGTACTTACACAGCTAATCTCAGCTGTACAGGCAGGCCTCCTAACTCCTACAGCATCAGAGAATTCTCCATATAAATTACATTTCTTCTTAATGCCCTCCAATAATTTAATTGGCACCAGTCTTATTTCCTCAAGATCATCAGCATCTTTAGAACAAAGGTTACGTTATACATGTACTATGTATTTTCCATATTATCTAGTATAGGCACTTGGTTAAGAGTTTGCATGGTGAGTTTCCCTTCCTTCTCTTTTTTCCCCATCACCTCAGTGGAAATTAAGGTCCTCCCTAACCTGACATCATCTAACTTAAACGAGTAACTCCCTATGTTTTCACAATCTAAACCTTCCGACCTGGGTCAGGCTGGTTTCCTGTGCACAGCACCCATACCTTTACCAATCTCTTTGCTCTGTCCCCCCCACCCCCACCCCCATTCCAGTCCAAATCCTCATTTTCTAATTCAAATGCAGCTCTCCTTAGGCAACCATTCTGATCCATGTTTTGTTTTGTTTTTTTTGCTTTTTAATATTTTTATTTATTTGTGAGAGAGAGGCCTAGCGGGGAGGCAGAGAGAGAGAGAGAGAGAGAGAGAGAGAGAGAGAATCCCAAGCAGGATCTGCACTGTGTCAGCTTGGAGCCCGATGTGGGGCTCGAACTCACGAATCATGGTATCATGACCTAAGCTGAAACCAAGAGTTGGATGTGTAATCAACTGAGCCACCCAGGTGCCCCCTGGTCCATGTTTTTACTTTATTTATGTTTCTGGCTCTCCTTGAGCCCACCCACCCCCCAACAAAAATCCTGGAAAAATTGAGAAGTCAGAGGAAGGTACTGATTCCAAGAATTAACTAAAAAACAGTAAGAAGCCCTTGGGGGAGCAGAAGGTTGCCTTGAACTGGCAGATGGGGAAAAGTGAGGGACCAAGAATAGCCTAAGCTGACAATGAGAGGCTAGGGTAGAGGAAGTCTTCAAAACTCTGTTCTCTAATTCCTTCCTTCCCTGCTTGCCCTGGAACAATCAGAGCCTGCCCCTTCAACCTAGAGGAGCAGAGAGGCTTAGGGAGCTAAGAAGCTGATAATCAGCTACCCTGGAGCACATCTGCCTCTAAATCCTCTCTGGTAGTCCAAAGACCAAGGATGTTTGATTACATTTTAGGAATTCATTTCCATCCAGATACTTCTGCCCAAGCACTATCAGATACAGTGGTGACAAACAGGACAATTAATAGTTTTTAGATCTATGTGTGTGTGGAACTGGGTCTTTCTACCTTGGGGATCATCTCCCTTCTTAAATTCACAAGAGACAAAGACAAGGCTTGCTATTCTGCCCTTCCTCAATATACACTACAAGACAGGAGCTCTTAAATTAACACATTGAAATGACATGATCCATGAGGAGTAAAATTAGAAAACATGCAATGCTGTGCTAAACTGTGGTATTCCCAATCTGCTGACTGAACCTGTGAGAGAATTCTACTTCAAGATTAGGCTTGGCCCCATGGTTTTCTTTGGTCAATGAAACATGAGCAAAAGTGACATGTAACATTAAGTTTTAAAAGTCATCTTATATTCTTTTCCCAAGAAATGGCGTTTCTCAGACAGGAGTGCTGCTTTTTAGTCTAAATCCCACTAAGATTTTGGGTTAGTTGTGGTCATAGCATAACCTGGTAAAGACTGAGTAATACATACCTGAAGTTGGAAAAGTTGAACCAAGAACTAAAAACAAGGACAGTGTGATATATTTAAGGAGATATGGCAAGATATTAGTAAAATGAAGAAATCATACAGAAAACAAAAGAAAATATTAGCATAAAATATAATGTATAAAGGTAGATAAAGCTCTATTAGTGAGCTGGAAGATAGGCTTGACAATTAAGTTCAGAATTTAGGAAGCAAAAAATACATATTTAGAATATTTTATAAGATAGAGCTAAAAAAAAAAGCGAGAAGCAGATATGTAGGGCACACATAGGAACGGTAGTATCTGGAAGATGGATTATAGGAATATTTGAGGAATATGGACAAAATTAATGAGTAAAACTGCAACTTAAAAAAATGAATTCTTGACTGAAAGGGTTCATGAAGCATCAACAAGGAGAGATAAGGAAACCCTGTACTTAAACAGAGAGTAAAATGTAAGGAGTTGCAAGAGTTTTTTAATATATCGTGGATCTAAATATCTTACGAGATTTTTCCAAGTATTTTCTCCCATTATGTGGACTGTGTTTTCAGTTTCTCTTGTTTGTTTGTCTATTTATTTTTGAGAGAGAGGGACAGAGACAGAGCACAAGTGGGGGAGGGGCAGAGAGAGAGGAAGACAATCTGAAGCAAGCTCCAGGCTCTGAACTGTCAGCACAGAGCCCGACGTAGGGCTTGAACCCATGAACCATGAGATCATGACTTAAGCCAAAGTTGGACGTTTCACCGACTGAGCCACCCAGGCGCCTCAAACTTTCTTTGATGGTATCATTTGCATGCAGTACAAAAGTTTTTAATTTTTATGTAATTCAATTTGTGTATTTTGTCCTTTATCACTTGTGCTTCTAGAGTCATAGCTAAGAAACCACTGCATAAACTAATGCATAGTGGTGATATATTCATATATTCCACTCTTTTCTTCTAAAGGTTTTATAGTTTAGCTTTATTACATTTGCATTTAGCTCTATCATACACTTTGAATTAAGTTTTGTGTATGCTCTAAGACAGAGAGCCAACTTAATTCTTTTGCATGTGGATACCCAGTTGGCCCAGCACCATTTGTTGCAAAGACTGTTCTGTTTAATTGTTTTGGCACTCTTGTCAAAATCAATTGGCAATAAATGTAAAGTTCGATTTCTGCAATCTAAATTCTTTTCCTTTACCTATATGTCTATCTTTATGGTAGTGTCACAGTGTCTTGACTACTAAAGCTTGTAGGTTTCTGATATTGGGCACTGAAAATTCAAAAATTCTCTGATGTTGGTGTCTTTTTAAAGGCAGGCTATTCTGGATCTCTCTTATTTCATGTCAATTTTTAAGATCAGCCTGCCCATTTCTGCAAAAATGGTCAGTCAGTTGGTATTTTGATGGGGATTGTGTTGAATTCATAGGTCAATTGAGGGAGTACTGCCATCTCTGTGTGTCCTCTGATCTATGAATATGAAATGGCTTCCACTTATTTATAGTTCTTTAATTTCTTTTGACAATGGTTTGTTGTTTTTGTACATAGGTCTTGTACTACTTTCGTTAAATTTATATTTATTCTTTTTGAGCTATTATAAGTGGATGTTTTCTTAATTTTAAATTGCTCATTGCTAGTGTTTAGAAATATAATTTATTTTGTATACTGATCTTATATCCTGTAACCTTGCTGAACTCACTCACTCCAATTTATTTTAATGTGGACTGCTTCTCATTTTCTATAAACAAGAGTATAACATTTGAAAATAGAGATAGTTTTACTTTTTCCTTTCCAGTCTGGGTGCCTATTGTTTCTTTTTCTTGTTTAACTGCTCTGTTCTTGATGTAAGGGGAAAGCTTTCAGTCTTTCGCCACTAACTAGGATGCTAGCTACGGGACTTTCATAGATGCTCTTTATGAGGCTGAGAAAATTCTATTTTTAGTTTTTTGAGTGTTATTATCATGAAAGGATGTATTTTTCAAAACCTTTGTGTGTCTGTGTATGTGCATTTACCGACATGATCATATGTTTCTCTCCCATTTATTCTATTAACATGGTATATTACATTAATTGAATTTCAGATGTTAAACTAACCTTGCATTCTTGGAATAAATACCACTTGGCCATGGTATATAATCTTTTTTAGATGTTGCTGATTTTGGTTTTTATTATTTTGTGGAGGAATTTTAAGAGAGTATTGGTCTATAGTTTTCTTGTTTTCTTGTAGTGTCTTTGTGTGGTTCTGGCATAAAGGTAATGCTGGCCTAACATACAGAGTTGGGAACTGTTCATTCTTCTATTGTCTGGAAGAGTTTGTGATGATTGGTATTAACTCTTCTTTGAATTTTTTATAGAATTAATCAATTAGGCTTTCTGTGAGTCAGAGCTTTTATTCTAGGAAGTTTTGTGATTACTAATTCAAACTTGTAATAAATCTATTCAGATTTTCTATTTCTTCATAGGTCAGTTTTGGTAATTTGTGTCTTTTCAGGAATTTGTCTATTTCAACTAAGTTAATGAACTTGTTAGCATACAGTTGCTCATGGTATTCCTTTATAATCCTTTTTTCTTTCTTTTTATTTTAAGTTTATTTATTTTGAGAAAGAGAGCATGAGCAGGAGAGGGGAGAGAGAATCCCAGGCAGGCTCTGCACTGTAAGCGCCTGATTTCATGAATCACTGTGGTCATGATCTGAGCCAAAATCAAAAGTGGGATGCTTAACCTACTGAGCCACCCAGGTGCCCCATTTTTTTTTTTTTTTTAATTTCTGTAAGGTTGATAGTAATATCACCTCTTTTATTCCTGGCTTTAGTAATTTGAGTCTTCTTCTCTTTACTGCTTGATCAGTTTAGCTAAGGGTTTGTCAATTTTGTTGCTCTTTTCAAAGAACCAATTTCTGCTAATTTTCTCTACTGTTTTTCATTTATTTCATTTATTTCTGCTTTAGTCTTTATTTTTTCTTTCTAATTATTTTTTACTTTGTTTTTCTTTTTCTAGTTTCTTAAGGTGGAAGGTTAGATTTCTGATGAGATTCTTCTCTTTGCTGATTAAGATTATTTATAGCTGTTAGTTTCTTTCTGAGCAATGCTTTTGCTCTACCCCATAAGTTTTGGTATATTTTCTTTTCACTCATCTGAAAGCATTTTCTAATTCCTCTCTTGATTTTCTTTATTGATTCATTATTAAATAATATGTTGTTTAATATTTCAAGATTCTTTTTTTCTGTATTCCTTTCTAATTTAATTAAAGAATGAAGTTATCAGTGAATATACTTTGTATGACTTCAAAATTTATTGGGGCTTACATTATGGTCTAGCAGATGGTCTATCCTAGAGAACATTCTTTGTGTGTGTGAACAGTGTTAAGTACTTTGTTGTTGAGTGAAATGTTCTATAGATGTCTACCAAGTCCAGTGACTTTGAATTGTTTTCAGGTTTTCTGTTTCTTTTGTTATTTTTTGCTTAGACAATCTATCCATGTTTCTATAATCATCTACTTTTCCCTCAGTTCTGTTAGTTTTGCTTACTATATTTTGGGTTTCTATTGTTAGTTGAGACTTGCTTTTTAAATCTGAAAGTCTTGGTCTTTTAATTGGTGTGTTTAGACAATTTATATTTAGCGTAATTATTGATATGGTTAAAGTACCATCTTGCTAGTTATTTTGTATTCTATCTCTTCTATAAAACTCTTTTATGTGCAGAATTTTCTAGTCCAGGCCCAATTAAACTAGAAATAAATAAAAAAAAGAGAACTTGATTCTCTATAAATATGTAAATAGATCAATGTATATGTAAGTAATCCATGGATTAAAGACAAAATCTAAATAAAAATTAAAAATTTTCATTCATCTGGAATGAAAATTAAAAACTAAGAATGAAAATTAAAAGCTTAATTCATGAAAAGCTTGTAAAATACACTTCATTCTGTGCTCACAGAAAAATGAATTTAAACGGAGATATTTGGAGGAAAAAAAGCCTAAAAATTAATGAGCTAATAAGCATCCATATCATTAGAAAAAGAACACCAAATTAAATCTAAAGAAGGTACAAGGAAAAAAAAGGATAAAAGCAAGTGTGGAAATCAATGTAATAAAACATGTAAAACAGATATGATATATAAAGTCAGACGTTCACACTTCTTGGGGGTAAAAAACTAGTAAGTTGAAAACTACCTGGCAAGACTGAGAAAGAAAAATGAGATGGCACAATATCAAGTATAAGCAATGATAAAAGGAGGTACTGCTACAGATACTGCAAACATTAAAATAATCAACAATCATAAAATGATATTAACACCTTTATGTTAGTAAATTTAAAAATTATCCTAAAACCACCAACCATAACTTACCAAAACTGGTAAAATAAGAAAAAAAATATGTAAGCAATACAAAAAATAAAACTACTAAAAAATTAAATTCTTAATTTAAACACTTCCCACAAAGAAAATTCTAGTCCATAGGCACTTTACTGGCAAATTTTACCAAATATTTAAAGGTAATATTCTAACAATTATTTTGTGAAAAAATGAGATGCAGATACAAAATGGGGAATAATGAGGAAGAACTCTAGGACTCTGGATCTGAACTGGTAAAATATGAATTAGAATTATCAGCACTGGAAATGATTTACATATATTAATTTATATACTATATGCATATGTTTCTCTATAGATCTGCTCACAAAAGCCTAGAAGCAATGACATCCAGAGCAATAAGCACACTTGGTGCCCTGATATGGGTTTGAAATGTCATTCCCCCTAAAAGAAAAAAACCCAGGACTTCTTGTGCTTTTGGTTCAGGTCTAGGTCAAGGACAAGGAAAACAGAAGGAAGTCTGGAATGTCTTGTTGAATCAGAAAGCAATGTTCAAAGGCTAATGGGAATTACAAAAAAAATGATAGAAATCAATTTAAACAGGCTGCTACTGGGAAAATTTGTAAAATCTGCAACAAAAGAACAGTGAAAGCAAAGTTATAACACATTAAATAGAGACTATATGAGTCTATAATTGGGATCAACAACATTTTTCTGTAAAGGGCCAAACAATAAGTATTTTAGGCTTTACAGACCATGCAATCTCTGTCATAACACTCAACTCTGCCAGTGTTGTGCAAAAGCAATCACAGATAAAGTGTAAATGAGCATGTATGATTATGTTCCAATAAAAACTTTTGTTAAAAAAAATGGGTGGCAAGGGACATAATCTGTTGATCTTTTGTTTATAATGACAGTCAAAGGAAAAACAGAGGGGGATACTTTCCCAGAAGAATTGTGGTTCTGAAATGAAAAAAAACTGCTATAATTTGAGGGAAAAAAGAAATCACCATTTTGCAACTATCAATGTAGTAAAAGATGTAGGCAAGAGTTAATAAATGATAAGTAGGTAGAACTATTAAAATGAAAGGTTATTTTGAGAACATGTTATTAACATTAAAGTGGAGAACATGTTATTAACCCCACATATTATTTCTTAATTATAAAGAGGAAAAGATACCTTTACAATGTACAGAATCTGATAGATAGTACCTTAAGGAGTGCTCAAACTTAGCATAGATAACAATTAGAAATATGGACATTATAGGTCTCCTGATGTGATGGGAAATATACATATTTCCCATATGTATATGTATATGCATATACATATATACAATATACATATACAAATATATAATGTTCTTGACAAAAATGTTTAGCCTGAATCTAATCATGAGGAAATAATCTTCCAGTTTGTGGACTATTCTACACATCAACTGATCTGAACTATAAAAAATTCAATCTTATAAACGAAAAAAAAAAAAAAAGAAAAAGTTAGGAAACTATTGTAGATTAAAGACACCAACTAACCAAATACAATGTGTCATCCTTGATTTGATCCTGGTTGGGGGACAGTATACAATGACGGACATATTTTTGGCAATTAGGGAAAACTGAATATGGTTATATAGACTCTGTCCCTTGGGTTTTACATACTGAAGAACTTAAGATTGAAGTAGCAGGATGTCCACATTTACTTAAAAATAAAAAAAGAAAGTTGTGTGTGTGTGTGTATGTGTGTAGAAGAGAAACAGCAAATGTGCTAAAGGTTAACTCTTGATGAATCTAGATAAAAATTATATAGGTGTTCACCTATATTATTATTCTTCCAAATTTTCTGAACCTTTAAGTTTTTCAAAATTTGGAGAAAACATTGAGATCTTCTGATTCAACAAAGTATGGGATAAGTGAACAGGTGATGAGCTGGGAAAAAATATTTGCAATGTCTAAATATATTTTTAGACTTTAAAGTTATTTCTAGCTTACAAAAGGAATTTCTAACAAGTTAGTAAGAATTCCAAAAGAAAAAAGGTCAAAAGATATGAACAGGCAATTCACAGAAGTGGAAACCCAAAAGGACAATAAGCATATAAAAAGATGGATACTCTAACTTAACAGCAATCAGAGAAAGACAAAATTAATGAAGTATCACATTAACTAGCAAAAACAGAAAGTTGGCTAACATTAAGTGTTAGTACAAATACAGGGGATGTGGAAATATAGGAAGGCACAGATAATCACAAAAGCAATCAGGCAACACCTAGACAGTGAAGTGTATTCACACTCTACGACCTATGCATTCCTTTCCTGGCTTTATATTCCAAAGAAGTCATGACAGTCCATAAGTGAACCTGTAAGAGTATTTCATTGCAGGGCTGTACATGGTGGTAGGGTATTAGAGGCAATATGTATAGCCACTGAAGAAGGAGTTCTGGGTAAAATGTGGATTCTTTGCTATGTTTAGAAGTAAGAGAACAGATGGACATCTAACAAAAAAGGTTAGAAAAAGAAGGAACTATGCAGCCACTATGAAAACAGTATGGAGGTTCCTCAAAAATTATGAATAGCATTACCATATGATCCAGCAATCTTATTTCTTCCCATATCCAAAGGAAATGAAAACAAGATCTCAAAGAGATATCTGCACTCCTGTGCTCACTGCAGCATTATTCACAATAGCCAAGATATAGAAATAATCTAAGTGTCTGTCAATGGATGAATGGATAAAGAAGGTATGGTATGCATATATGCTGTGGAATATTATTCAGCCATAGGAAAGGACATCCTGCCACTTGCAACAACACGGATAGACCTTGAGGGCATTATGCTAAATGAAGTCAGACAGAGAAAGACCAACACTGGTGACTACCAGGGGCAAAGGGTGGGGGAAGAGGGAGATGGTCAAAGAATACAAACCTCTAGTTAGAAGATGAATACACTTTAGGGTTCTAATGTCCAGTATAGTGATTATAGTTGTTAATACCGTATTATGTCCTTGAAAGTTGCTAAAACCTTAAATGTTCTTACCACAAAGGAGAAGTGGTGTGTTGAAGGTGTTAACCTTACTGTTGTAATCATTTTGTAATATGTAAGTATATCAAATCAATATGTCGTGTACCTAAACTTATACAATGTTAATTACATGTCAATAAAACCAGAAAAAAACCAGAATGAGCTATATTACAGTGTCTGTGTACTGAAACATAATTATATAAACTAAAAATATATAATGATATTTGTCTGGGTAGCAGATGTAAAACTAAATATATACTTTATGCATTTTAGTGTGTCTATATTTCATGAAAAATAGTAAAGATTGTGTTATGGTAAAGTAATAAGAATACTCTGGAAACAATATTACTCTATAATTATTAAGCATCATCATATAAAACTAGAATAAAGCATTTGGAGGTTTTGGGGGTTTTTTTGTGTGTCTGTCTCTTTCTTTCAGTTAGAGTGACCACATCAGTCAATATGGTTTTGTTACTTGAGGTCAAGGAATTAAAAGGTTTTTGCTGAAAGCCTACATGTGAGCCAGCTTTATCATGATGTTGGCTTATTTTTACAGTTGATTCTTTTTTTTTTTTTTTTTAAAGTTTTTTTTTTATTTCTGAGAGAGAGAGAGAGAGCGTGAGCAGGGGAGCGTCAGAGAGAGAGGGAGTCACAGACTGAAACAGGCTCCAGGCTCCGAGCTGGCAGTCAGCACAGAGCCCGACGCGGGGCTCGAACCCACGAACCGCGAGATCATGACCTAAGCGAAAGTCGGACGCTTAACCGACTAAGCCACCCAGGCGCCCCCAGTTGATTCTTATATAACTGTATAATGCTGAATCCTGTATAGTCAGGAGTGAGCCCCAGATATTAAATACAATCCCCCAAGAATTCAATTTGAAAAGTACTTTACCAAATACTACATAAAACAGAATATTAGAGAACTCAGGACAGAAGTATTATAATTAAATCTTACGATTAATAAACTCAGAGGTCATTTTACTGTCCTTAACAAGAAAGATTAGCTTGTTTCCTTACAGGTTTTTGTTTAACTTCCTCATTAGGACTTCACGTGTTTATTTATTTGAAAATCCTTAAGGTCAAAAGTTGGTCAGAATTTCATGTATTAAATCTGACTTTTAACATAGTCACATTATTTCACTCAATTTTCAAATTCTTATCATCTAAATCAACATCAAAATCTAATTTACCACCCCTTTACTCACTTCTTTCGCAGCTTTGTCTATACTTTAATCTTGGATTATTTTAAATGTCATTTTTAAAATTTACTTTTAGTTTTTGAGAGAAGAAAGAGTACAAGTGAGGGAGGGGCAAGAGGGAGAGGGAGGGGATCTTAAGTGGGGCACAATCTCACAATTGTGAGATCATGACGTGAGCCGAAATCAAGTTGGATGCTTAAAGGACTGAGCCACCCAGATGCCCCTAATCTTGGATTATTTTAAACACTTTGTCTTTTCTACCATGGAATAAGAGTGTCTTATTCCATATTTCACAAAAAAGCCAGGTTCATCTAGATAAAGGTACCAATCTGTAACGAACTATTTGCTGTTTTTTATAACACTTAAACCCATCTTAAAGGTTTTATAATGGTTTGCCACTATGGTGTATTTTACACATCATTTGAAAATTTCTTTATAATGATAGCATGAAGTTTTCTTGTTGGGGTTAATGTTTTCTGGTGCCTCTGAGGGCTAAACACCAAGTCACATTCCCCTTCTGAGAGCTCAACAATGCAGATGCTACCACCTCTTGTCACAAGTGGGAAGGATGCTGAAGCAAACAACTGGTCCAAACCAACTTCATGGCTTACAGCCCAGCCACCACAAGGTCCACAAGCTTTCTGTGGCTTAAGAGTTCAACTGTGAGGAAAAAAACCCAAAGGTGGAATCAGGGCTTATGTCTTGAGGCAGGGGCAGAGGAGTATCTGCAGGGAGGCTCATAACAACACATTTAAGGTTAGGAAGTAGGAAGCCGACTGACTGCTCTCAGAAGCTCTTCACACTCAGCGGAATTCCTTTTGCCTCTGGTAGAGACTTTCCCAGGAGCTAGACCCCTTAACCTACAGGCTCATCAATCCCAGGGAGGGTCACAGGACCATGAAACAGTTAGGGAAGTAGGTACAGAACCAGCTGGGGCCTCAAATTTTGTGTGTGGTGCTACAGGGAGCTGTACAAAGACAACATGGAAGACAAAATTCTTTTTCCTCAAGCTTTATATAGATATGTAAATAAAATAACAGTACACAGAATTAAAAATATCCTTATATCCTGAAAGTTTACCACTAACGTGTTTTCTTCAACAAACACGCTCTTTCACAATTCAAATGTCCTGTAGGGTAACTGGTAATCAGTCATTCGCTCCCTATGGACTTGATCTTCAGGTTTTCCCTCCTGTAACCTCAGTGTAATCAATCTCAGTTAAGGTAAAGAAGACACAGTATAAAACAGACAGGTAATGTGGGGGATCCTTCTTCCTCAAGAAGACAGGACTGAAGATGGCCTGCTGCAGGAGAGGACTCTGAGGTAAGGAAGCCAGCCTGGAGGTACAAGGAGCTTCAAAGGGGCAAGTGGATCAGAATGCTCGATTTGCAATGCTGCTGAGGCTGCCTTGTCCTTTCTTTTGGGGATCAAAGAGGAAATGACACACCCTAAAGAAATGAATTTCTGCTCAGGGGAGAAGGGTCATCTACTTGTGTTGTTCAACGAAGTTTGTAGTAACAAGAACAGAAGGAAGGTCTCAGGATGGGTATCAGTAGGCCACTCCAAACCGGCTTGGACAGAGAAGGCTTCCTGCAGCTCTGGGCAGTCCACACCAGAGGAAGCAGAGGGAGTCTTCTCTGGGCCGACCTGCTTACGGACCTCATATAAACAGCTTCTCCTGCCTCTCCTGTTCCCTCTCCTCCAATCCCTTGGGGTTGTGAACAGAATCCATGATAAAATGGGAGACTGAAAAGAGAAGTCACACTAAACCACGAAAAACTTTAGTCAAATACTAATGCATGGTTACTTGTAAATAAATAAGGAGTGCATTAGTTTTCTGCTACACAGCAAATTACCAAAAACTTGGAGGCTTCAAGTGATACCCATTTATTATCTTATAGGTCTGTAAGTCCGAAGTCTAGGCTCAGCGTGACTGCTTGATCTGCTCAGGGTCTCACTCATCTTCTATGCTCATTCAGGGTATTGGTGATATTTAGGTTGCTCTCAGTCTCTTGCCAGAGGGCCCTCTCCATTTTCAAAACCAGCACAACAAACTCCCTTGCATCAACAACTCTCTTGAAATTATTGCCATTTCTGTTTATGACTGTTACAGCCAAATGTGGAGGGCTCATGACATCATCTCAGCTCCGCAGATTATCTCCCTGTCTTAAAGGTCAACTGATTTGGGACCTTAATTACATTTCCAAAATCCTTTATAGCAACATCTTGATTTGTGTTTGACTAGAACGAGGTGTGCGTGCACCTTGGAGGCCAGGAATTTGGGAGGTCATCTTAGAATTCTGCCTGTCCTAAGTAGCATGCAAGATATCTGGCTAGATAGATGAGATTAAAAAATTTTTCTTTAATGTTTATTCATTTTTGAGAGAGAGAACGTGAGCAGGGAAGGGGCGGAGAGAGAGGGAGACACAGAGTCCAAAGAAGGCTCCAGGCTCTGAGCTGTCAGCTCTGAGCTATCAGCACAGAGCCTGATGTGGGGCTTGAACTCAGGAGCCATGAGATCATGACCTGAATCAAAGTCAGATGCTTCACCAACTGAGCCACCTGGGTGCCCCTAGACAGGCAAGATTTTAAAATTAAAAAAAAAAAAAAAAAAAAAAAAAAGATTTTCAAATGCTTGCAGTGACAGTTCTGTTTGTTTCCATTGTCACCTACTCCAAAGGGCAAAGGAGAGCCAAAGAGGACAGTGTGAATTATTTATAGATAAACCAAGTGGAATCAAATATACGATGTTCTCTGTGCTGTTCGTGCAGAGCTACTGACTGTCCATATTTCAGAAGTGTCTGAGGCACAAAAGAATTAGGAAGAAGCAGCTCTGAACTAGAGACCAGCTTGAAAAGTAAGCTGCAATTCTGTGGTCAATGGCAAGTTTCCCATGCCACAGAAAGACAACGCAATGCCAGGAAACAGCTGAAGAAATGGCCGAGCAAGTGCCCTCAGACAAACCTTATGAAGGACAGTGACACAGCACTCTACTAAACACGACTTTTGGCAGAAAACTGGGCCGAATCAATATGGAGTACTCTGTGCCACTCAATTACCACAAAATCTGAACATCTTCTTAAGCACATTTTAGACTGAGGGCTGAGGGGGCTGTTGGTGGAACAGTTAGAAACTGGAAAAGCTAAAAGGCACCAAACAACTCTTTAGAAAAGAGAACCTACCTGATTTTACTGTACTATGAAGAACTGACTGGAAGAAACACCTTTCAAGAACTGAATTTAACTTGAAAATAAAGGCCTAAGTTTTTAGCAACAGTTTCCATTTTTCTTTAAGCCATTAGGTCTCCATTTTAAGCTTTAGATTTGAAATCAAGATTTTCTTTACTTAATAATTATATAAACCAAAGAACTCAGCAAACCAAGTTTCCACCCAAAGCATCTTTCTGCACTCTGCAACAAATGTTTGAAAAAAGGAGTTGTTATGGAAACAGAAAAATATTTAACAGCACTGGCATAAATAACTGAGGGAGGTACAGAGGATGGGGGGAGGTAGTCATGTCCAGACTGTTCCAACTAACTGTTAATACAGAGATGGGGGAAGGGATGGGAAAGGGGAAAAGAAGCAGAATTATAGAATCTAACATGGATCCTGGTGGTGTGATAACATGGATCCTGTTGTCTCCGAGTCACAGCTGATCTCTGATCTTGCTGTAGATATATTACAGTTCTCAGTATTCCTTAAAATATATGTTCATTTTTGCCTCATGTAGTTTCAGTCAGATTTCTATTACTTAGACCCAAACAATTACAGCACTGACCAAAACAGAGGGATTAAAGGCACCCATAACTGTTAATTTTCTTAGACTATGAGTAATAGTACTGTAGATACGTAGCATGTTCTTGTATATGGAAATTGGTGCTCAAGAGTATTGGAATAAAATATCATTACATCTGCTACTCTCAAATGATTTAAAATGGACAAAAATATGAAGTAAATATGGCAAAAATATTAATTTTGGAGTTTAGGTTAAGGACACATTTATTACCTGTTCTTTCTCCCTTTTTTTTGATGATATGAAAGTATCCACAAAATTCTTTTTAGAGGGGAGAGTCAAAGTATGTACAACATGCCTCCAAAAAGCCCAGTTACTTCAGGAAATGGTAAGTAGTGTTCCACAGGAGTGGTTTAGGATGGGGCCGTATAAGAGAAAGGTAAAGGACAGATTTTATGCTGAGAAATTTAGTATTTATCCTAAAGATATCAGGAATCATCAAAGGATTTTTTGTGGGAAAGCACACTGGAAACAACAGGATTAGATTTGGATAGTAAAGAGATTTCTCTGTTGATAGTATAGATCATAAACTGGAAAATGGCCGGCATGTGGTAAGAGTCTAGGTAAGAAATGATGAGAGGACCTGAATTAAGAGGAAAAAAGTGAGAAAAAAAAGTTTAGAGAAAAGCAGATATGAACTGACAGAATTCTGGTAATGGATTTTGTGGGGGGAGGGATGGAGTGCTTTTAGGTAAAGGAAAGAATCCAGAAAGCATCAGGATCTGGCTTTGGGGACTAATTGGCACCATTCACAGAGACTGGAAATACAGAAGAGCAGGACACACTGAGTTTAAAGTCTAGTTGCAGACATAAGGTAAGTGGTGAGGGGAGAGGGGCGAGACACAGATTAGGAAACCACAGGCATATGCCAAGGGCATGGAAGAGTGTGGAGCTGGCTGCAAGGGGCTGAGGAAAGAAAAGCAGCTATAGTTGGGGATAGACTGGGAACAGAACCCTCAAAGAGACTATGAAAAAACAGCTTTAGACACAGGAGAAAAACAGAGTGAGTTCACAAAAACAGAGGCGGAGAAAGATCTGAGGAGGAGGAAGAAGTCAGTGGTACCATGTACTGTACAAGCGATCAAGAAAGACAAGATTAGTGTCATCTAACAAGACCCAAAGTAGGGCAGTTCCAGGGTCAATTAATTCAACACTATTATCAAGGATGCAAGTTCTTTCCACTTTTCCACTCTTAGACAAATTTTGCTGGCTCTGTCCTTAGACCAGCACCACTAATTGCAACATGGTTGCCATAGTATCCCAGGCATTGCATGTAGACAATATCTAGCAGGGAAGAGGGGTTATTTCTCTCTTAAGCCTCTTTTTTTTTTAGACTGGAAAAAAAAATATCTGTTCCCAGAAATCCTTTAGTAACAATCAGTTATTTTCTAACCTATTGATAATTTACTTTCTGCAGTGAAAATGCACAACTTCACTCTCTTTGTACTAAAAGTACTCTCAAGTTTCATAAAAAGAAACTTAGCTCTAAAACTACTAGGCAAATTCTTCCAATCATATTATCTGTGATCCTGTAGGCTCAAAAATACAAAATTTAGGAACCTCTTTGTTTACAACCATATGGTGGCTTTGTGATCATTAACTGGAGTGGAGTGAACTATAGTTCCCACAATTCCTTTATACATTTCTGCTTAGGGTGGGTTACACGTGATGCTCTCTCCTGAGAGATGGAACATGGAAGGGAGGCAGCCACCATTTTGTAGCATACACATACCTTCTCCCAGTTACTCACTCAAATACCAATGCTGAGAAGGGACTCTGAAGATATAATTCAAGTCTCTAAGCAGTTGACTTCAAATTAATTAAAAGAGAGATTAGGTAGACCTGTTTTGACTAGTTGGAAGCCCTTTCAAAGATTGGTTAGGCCTTACCTGAGCTAAGAGACTCCAAGTAACAGATGGATCTGCAATTGTTCTGCTTCCTCAGGATCTTCCCTGAGAACCTGCCTGTGGGCATCAAGCTTTAGTTCCTGTCCTTGGGATTCCAGAATACTCATAATCTTCCATTCCTGACCACCTGCCCCTTTACACTTTGGGCTTAGCCAGTTCTCAAAAACTGTATAAACCAATTCCTCATAAAAAACTCCACACACATATACATACACTCAACACAGTCACATATAAAATCTCTGACTGAACCCTAATATACATGTGTTCACATCTGCCCCTAACTCCTACTTCTACAGATCCACTTTTACCTTTGTGAGAGAAAACACACTCCATTCAGTGCTCTCAGACTGGACAAAGAGAAGTTTAAAATAGTAGAATGGTTTTCTTTTTTCTTTTCTTTTCCACTATTTTGGAGTAGTATGTAATTTTGCTGGTGTAGGGAATAGTCTAGTATACCTACTATATTCCTTTCCTGTGCTGTAACCAGGGCCTATGCTAGTTTCTTCACTGTATTGCCTGACCCTTGCTTGCACTGGAGTTCACCTGTCCACTCACATACTTTCAATTAACTTCCACAGTTTCTCTCAGCTCATGAGATTTCAGTTTCAGTCACTTAAGGAAATCCCATCTATTTCCTCTCTAGTCATACATTAATTCACTTATTCTTACCACTTCTATTTGTGCACGACACCAAATTATTCTCTAGCCTAAATATTAACTGAAAACCTTTATATTCTGTGTATCATTTCATCTTACAACTCCATTCCTAGGACTCTCTTTAGAGGATATAGCGATGTTGTATTTAAATCATTAGCTTCAGTACTGATTTTAAAAATTAAATTTAAAACAATATAAAACAATAAATGAATTTAACAAATCTATCCTTATAATTTAATGTTCTTTAATACCATAAAATAAAGTAACAGATAATTCAACGTAATAAAGGAAAAAAACACAATGTATTATGTTTAGAAAGCAGGTTATAAAACAGTTTATGTTGAGAAAATATGGTTATGTTTTTTTGTGACTTGATAAATAAATACAGATGCATGGAAAAAGGACTTGAACTATAAAAGTTCAATGTTAATATTTTTGCGGGGCTGACCTGCTGGTAATTTTCTATTTTCCTCTTTCCCCTGCTAAGTATTCTTAGCATTCTAAGTTTACTTAGAATTCTAAGACATTCTAAGTTTACTACAGTGGACGTGCAATGCTAGCGTGTTAAGCAAAATCCCAGTAAGTTCTGTGGTGGTGATTTAATGACCTGTGGCCTAAAACAGGAATCTTTCACTAGCTCTGAAGGATCTGGTATGGACTCTGAGAGGGATGTTTAGAAAACCTCTGAACCTGTGTGCAGGATGGTGTTTGTACACATAACTGTGTGTCTTTGTGTGCATTTGGAGAGGAAGCTTTCATCTAGTCCTCAAAAGATCCCATGATCAAAAAGTTAAAATCACCAGGCCAGAATCTTGTGTGACATTATCTCAATTTCTCCTGTTTCAGGGGTGGGACATTATTTAATGAGTCCAGGGAGAGAGAATTTGGAACAGGAATTCCCAATTCCTATTTAGACATTTTGTATAGCTGAAAATGTCTTTATCTCAAGTGATGTATAAAGTTTGTAAAACTCTCTCAAAAAACAAATTATAAAGTGAAAAACAGCTGGATATAACTTTTGACAAGATCTCTCCAGAATGATTACTGTTAAGCTTTCCAAGAAAGAATACCTGGTGCTTGAGACTAACAGTTTTGGTGCTATATGCCGACCTCCTCTCCCTGCACTCATGCATCACCATAAATACTACTCATGCCCTAATCTCAGAATGGTTCATTAGTCTCTGTTCTGGTCCACTCTAGGATGAGAGAACATACTCAAAGGGAATGTTACTATAGAGAGAAAACTGTTAGTTAGAAATTAATGAACTCTTTTATGAAGATCAAAACACATTCCCTGTTTCTTTTAATCTCTTACATTTGACAGAATGAGACTGTGGGTGACACGTTACCGTGAATGGATTAAGGCTCTACTTTATGTTCCTTGCAATCTCGACATTGTACCTAAACCATTTTTATAAGAAACGATAGTAATGTGTTTCCAATCTAAACATTATGGTCTTTTTTTGTTTGTTTAAATGTTTATTATTTATTTTGAGAGGGAGAGAGAGGGAAGGAGAGAGGGATGGAGGGAAGGAGGGAAAGAGAGAGAGAGAGAAAGAGAGAGAAAGAGAGAGAGAGAGAGAGAGAGAGAAGGAGAGAGAGAATCCCAAGCAGGCTCTGTGCTGTCAGTGCAGAGCCCGACATGGGTTCCATCCCACGAACCATGAGATCATGATCTAAGCAGAAATCAAGAGTTGGGTGTTTAACCAACTGAGCCACTCAGGCACCCCAGAACATTATGGGCTTTAAATCTAACACCCAGAAGTCAAATTTTTTTTTTCTAAGTAGGCTCCATACCCAGTGTGGAGCCGAACATAGGGCTTGAACTCATGATCCTGGAATCAAGACCTGAGCTGAGATCAAGAGTCAGATGATTAAACTGAGCCCCCCAGGTGCCCCAGAAGTCAATTTTACTTACATAATGACTATATCAAAATACTGATTCCATCTAGAAATGCCGTAAGAATCCTATGAACTTCTCTATGCATTCCCACTACCCAAATCCATGATCTGGGTAGGAATATAATCTTCTTAAAAGATGGGAGCTGCTAGCAGATATCCTGCTTTTAATGCTAACTACTCTACCGTGGTTCTACACAAATATAATTAGTGTATTTGATTATTCCAGGTTTGAGGTTGTAAATAAATTATTTAAACCTAATGTGTTTACTATAATAATAAATGACTAATTACAACTTTGACAACCCTAGAGAAAATTACAATTTTCATTAGCTGAATCAAAAGAGATCTACATAGTTTCTCTACCACTTACCTTTCAAATTCTTTTTTTCTCCTAACTTACCAGAGTGGCATGGCTCTAGTAGTTATATCACGAAGATATTCTCTATCTTCTTGCTAAATTAGGGTGGAACCAAATACAGATGAAGACTGGTGTATTCTTAGTGTATCTGAGATGTGCAAAACCTGAGACCCAGAGGTAGAAGGGAAGCCAGAAATATGGCTTAAGGAAGCAATTCTGTGGTTGAATCACATCTTTCTGCAGGATTTTCTTTTGTTTGTCCTTTTGGGTTAGTGATAATAATATTTATTTGGTGATATATAGAAGTTTGTACTTTAAAAGCACACACAAACAAATAAATATTGGATCTTTCTAAATCTACATGGAAAACTTAAATAATAAGACTGGAAATAAAGTACTAATCAGAAAAGTAACCTACAACTTTTATATAGCTCCTGAAGATCCTATGAACCAGGGACTCTATTAGGTAGTTATCTTTCAAACTTCAGAGGTTAATACTATATGTTAGACTCATAATAGATGCTTGCTTCCCATTTTCAAACCATATTCAACAACACTGTTCCTTCGATGACTGGAGAATGTAACTTTCTCAGGATAACACAGGTGAAAAGCAAGACAAATGCATGCCTAAAATACAAATGATAGTTTAATGGGAAACTATGGTCTGAAAATTTTAAACTTACTGTTCATGGAAATCCAGCATTGGTGGCTCAAATCGTATAGGTCTGCAATTACCCCGGTATAGAGATATACTGTAAGTAAAAAGAAAACAGCATAAGAAACAATTCTTTACAATATATATCCCCAAACTGAAGTCAGACACTGGAGTTTCGTCACAAGAAAGAATACTTACTAAGTAAGAATACTTGGTGTTTGAGACTAACAATTTTGGTGCTGTATGCCGACCTCCTCTCCTCCCTGCCCTTATGAGTCACCATAAATACTGCTCAATGCCCTAATCTCAAAATGGTTCATTAGTCTCTGTTTTGGTCCACTCTAGGATGAGAGATCATACTCAAAGAGAATTTACTATAGAAAGAAAACTCACTGTGAATTAGAAATTAATGAACTCTTTTATGAAGATCAAAACACATTCCCTGTGTCCTTAAATCTCTTATATTTGACAGAAGGAGACTGTCTGCTTTAAGAAAAATAGAGTTTAATGTTCTGTTAGGCTTGTGGATTACTTTTCTTTTTAGAGGAAATCAAGAAATATATGTTTTAAAAAATGAAGAAAAGGGAGTATTTTTCCTACTCAAAGGTATGTGAAAGCAGAAAATGCTCAGGTAGATTCAGTGTTGAAATTTATTTGGTTGATACAGTTGATAACAGTGTATCTTAATATGTTTACTTGTATTTTTTGATACATGCACAATGAACAATAAATAGTCAACACAACTACACATCCTTGGTAGATAATACAGGTAGGTATATAGACAAAAACCACAATCACATTGTATCTAGAGCGTCAAAGGAACTAAACAAAAATGAATTTGGGGACAGAAGTTTTAGGAACTGAAATATCTTTTTCATTTGAGAGCCTGGAACAAACTTGATCTATTGACGTCTTAGCCTAAATATTTGAGTATCATTTCTAACTATCCCACTTGATACTAGAACTTCTCACTAAAACAGATTTCTTTTTTTTTCTTTTAATTTTTTAAATGTTTATTTATTTTTGAGAGACAGAGACAGAGCATGAGCAGGAAAGGGCAGAGAGAGAGGGAGACACAGACTCCAAAGCAGGCTTCAGGCTCTGCACAGAGTCAGACGCGGGGCTCGAACCCACGAATTGTGAGATCATGACCTGAGCTGAAGTTGGATGTTCAACTTAGTGAGCCACCCAGGTGCCCCTCACTAAAACAGATTTCTGAATAGCAAACCTTCTAAACATCACCATGACACGCCCTAACAATGAAACAATACAGAAATGACCAGGAGGATGTAGGGATGTTCACATGCCTCTAGTCATCTATTTAAGAACAGAGAAAAGTGAAAAATTCAGGAAGCCACTGACGTTTCTAAATAGTGGATGTTTATCTTTCTATTGTATTTTCTGGTGTTAGAGCAAAACCATTTTGTAAGACTTTATTTTCATCACCATAATTCACAAGAACACAAACTTCAAATGATACAGTAATTTCATTCAGGAAATACATTAGAAATATACGACACTCAGAATATGTAGCAAATTTAGCTTTAACTTAATTCTACAAAGATTAAACAGTCTGAGAAGTAGAATCAATGTGCTAAAAGTAATGTCTAACAGTTGAGTTTGTAGCTTGATAATCCCTCTACATATGCTGAACAGAAAAGATGAAAAACACAAATAAGGAGGAAAACAGCAAATTTAAGATTCTACTTTACAAAAAATCTAAAGACAATGGAACAAAAAAGGCAGAATTGCCCCCAAGACAGAAGCCACATTCATTAAGAGGTAAAGAATGTACTCTCTTTCGATTTCTGCTCTTCTCAGGCACAAGATAACAAGGATACTCTCTGGCACCTTTAAATCAAAAGATGCTGACCAGCTCATCAGTTTCAAGGGTGTGAAACCCAAACATACAATATCTTAATCCAATCAAGGGGGAAAGTACAATGCATGAAGTAAATGTGTATGTCATTAATTCATATATATAATCATTGACTGTATTAGATGCTAGACATATAAAGAAGATTAAGATACAGGTTTTTTTTTTTCCTCTCTCACAGAACTGAGAATCTATTCCCCAAGTTGTAAGTGGCCCTAAAGTACTCAGGCAAGATCAAAAACAAAAACAAAAACGTACACACCCCCACTGACTCAACACAAAGGTAGTGAATGCCCGGGGCTGTCTAGTGGCCAGTGCTACGGGAACAAGGCAAAGAGCCCGCTCTCACTGCACTAACATCCCAGCAGGGAAGACAAAAGTCGAATTTACTAGGTAATGATGGGACATACAGAGAGACAGACCAAACACAGTAGGAACAGAGAAGCCTTCTCTGAGGAGGGGTGTTGTAGCCAAGACCTGAGTGGTGGAGATCTGGGGGAAGAAAGGAGACATACCTGCCTTGTTAAGGAATAGAGGGCCAACGTGGCCAGAGTGACAGGAAGCAGAGGGTGGAGGTAGGAGCTGAGATCAGTACAAAGGCCATGTCTCCTTGCAGGAGCCTGCATTTTATTCTAAGTGTAACAAAAAGCCTCTATAGTGTTTTCAGCACGGCAGTGACGTGATCGGACACATCTGAAAAGGCTAATTCTAGATGCAGTGTGAAGAACAGGCTGTAGGAGTGAAAGCAAGGGAGTCCCGCAGTCATCCAGTCAGGGGAGGATGCTAGTAGCAGTGGTCTGTGGGAGTGCAAGGCAGTGTGGCAAGAAGTGGCTCTTCTCTGAATGTATTTGGAAGGTAAAGGCAACAGATCATACTGATGGATTGTTTTCGGAACATGAGAGAAAGGAGAGAATCAAGGATGACTTAATTCTTAAATTTTGGCCTGAGAAACTGGATATGTAGTCATGATATGGAAGGTGTGGGTAAGAAGTGAGAAAGGAAAGATAGGTTGGACATTCAAGAGTACTTATTACTTTAGACATTTAAATTTGAGATGTCTTATCTAAATGAGATGTTAAGTAGGCAGCTGGATATATATGGTTATTACTCTCCATAAAAAAGTTGCTGATTTTTGTGTACTGATCTCATACCCAAGTCACATTGGTAAATTAATTCTAAGAGTTTGTCTATAGATACCTCTAGATTTTCCTGTCACTATATGTGCTGCCAAAATGATCACTATCTTTGATTACCTCTGTAGACAAATCATCTGCGAGTGACGGCAATTCTATTTCTTCCTTTTAAATCCTTAGAACTTTTTCTATTTTTTAAAATGTATTAAAATTTTTTTAACGTTTTATTGTTTGGGAGACAGAGAGCTGGGAGGGCAGGGAGGGCTGAGAAAAGAGGGAGACACAGAATTTGAAGCAGGCTCTAGGCTGTCAGCACAGAACCTGATGCAAGGCTTGAATCCACAAACTAGAGATCATGACCTAGGCTGAAGACAGATGTTTATCCTAATGAGACACCCAGGTGCCCCGTTTTCATTTTTTATGCTTTGAGTGGGCTAAGACCTCCCAAAAAATGCTCCACAGAAGTAGATTCTGACATTTGTTATTTACAGATTTCTCACAAACTATGACAGAGGGAAAAATACATAGAAGAGGATTCCCTGAAATAAACATGTATTTTCAAGACAATAGCAGATTTATGTCTAAGGAACAGTTTAATATTTGAGTGGGTACAACACAAGTTGTTTTTTAAAATCTTATTAAAAGAACAAAAACAAAAATTCAATGACACAGCTGTCGTGTATCCACAGCTGACTGAGATGTTTGCTACTATGCTTACTTTAAAAGGGTGTGACACTGTTTAGTGTTTGATTAACAGAAAACAAATGTTTGCAAATCTTTAATGTTGAAAAATAAACTGGGGCAAAAGCAATGTAAAAAACAGTATTCTTTGCCAATTTCAAAGAAACAGAAACTGAGACACTATAATAGCATATTACATGGTTTTATACTTTCTGCAGTGATTGTTTTCTAAGCCTCAAATATTTTTATTGCTTTTATTATTTATTTGGGGATAAGGAGATGCATAAGGACTATTTTCTGACTTCCAGCAAGGGAACAACCGAAAAGACACAAGAAATCTTGTGAGACATGGTCTATGTTTCTTGGTGGACTGTGAGGTCCAAGTTAAGCAGGCAGCTCCTAAATGAAGCAAATAAAGTCTTCTTGGAGCTTTTGGAATTTGTTTAAACCAGGAAATTTAAAATGTTTTCCTAAAGGCAATTCCTACCTAAACAAAAGATACTCTTTGGCCCAGTACTTCTTAGAGAATGCTTTGTGGTCTACCTGTATCTTAATCATCTAGAGCACGTGTAGAAATGCAGATTCCAGAGCCCCACCTCCAGAATGTGATTCCTTATGTCTAGAAGAAACCCCGAAACCAGTTATATTCTCACATTTGGGAACTACGCTTTTGCATCTTGAGTCACAAAAAGCACTGCAAGCAGAAATAAGAGAGGGGAAAAGTACCTTAACATATAAAATTTTCAAAGTCATCAACAGTTTAAAATAGTTTCAAATATGATTCTTATTAGAGACAGCTAAAAAACAGTGACTTAAAAGAAATTACAGTTATACATTTAAGTTTAAATTTTTATTTCTCTAAAGACTAATAATGTTGAACATTTCATTTATTTACTGTTCAATTAGATATCTCCCTTTGTAAAGTGTCTATTCAAAGTTTTTTTTTTTAATGTTTTATTTATTTCTGAGAGAGATAGCATGAGCAGGGGAGGGTCAGAGAGAGAGAAAGGGAGATACAGAATCTGAAGCAGGCTCCAGGCTCTGAGCTGTCAGCACAAAGCTTGATGTGGGGCTTGAACCCATGAACCGTGAGATCATGACCTGAGCCGAAGTCGGATGCTTAACCAACTGAGCCACCCAGACACCCCTCAAAGTTTAACAGGGATGTATGTCTTACTGAGTTATAAGAGATCATCACATATTCTAGATACATGTCCTTTGTCAAATATATGTACTATGAGTGTCTTCTCCCTGTTCCTCCTTTTCCTAATAGTGTCTTTTGAGGAGTGATGTCATTGAGACAGTGACTCAAGTTGTTGCTAACTGCAGTGCCCTTCACAGGAAGACCAACCTGCAACTATCCAGGGACATGACACTATTGTGAAAATCTGAGACCAAAGCGGTGAGACTGAAGAACCCCTCCTGGACCATAGAGACTGAAAAGGACATTAGAAAGCTAAGAGGAATGGCTATACTCTGACCACATTGCCTCTCCAAGGCAGGGACAGAACCATACTAAGAGAGCCCCTTAGGCCTACAGCTTTTCCAGTGGGGAAGATATAGCCAAAGGTCCATGTCCAGCTCCCCCAGTGTTATGAGTTGCTTCCCGGAAGGCTCACTTGGGTCTTGTCACAAGGGGACCATGGGAGGAAATCTGCAGGGGTGAACCTGTGGGTCTTGACCACTGGAGATCAGATTGGGATGCAAGGGAGGGAAGGATGTACAGCAACCAGTACTTGGATCTTGACAGACCACATTCCTCCTAGCAATGACACCCATGTGGAGATCCTGGCCAGTGGCTATGCCCAACTGCAAAGTCAAACCACTGGCCCTATCTGGCCAGGAAGCTTGGTGGACAATTCCACATGACTTGGATCCCTACCCAATGAGCAATACCAGCCACAAGCTTATTCTATAGCCCAACCTGGGCTGGGAAGCAAATTGAAAGATCTGTTTAGGACTCCACCTCACCCAACCCGGAAGACTAATGAGAACATCTGGGAAGCTGCAAAGCTCAACCTGTAGCCCTGCTTAAAATGGCACTTGAGTAGAGAACCCAGCCAGCGGCTCAGCTCATGTGCAGAGCTGAGGCAGTGGCCCCATCTGGCCAGGGAGCTTGGTAGGCAGTTTGCTAGATTTAGGTCCTCACCCATCAAGTCATAATGGCTAGGGAGCCTGTTTTAGGGCCTTATCCAGGCAGGTAAGCAAATTCATAATCCTGCCTAACTGCACCCAGGCCTGCCCAACCAAGAAGCATGAGCAGAGAATCTAGGCACCGTGGAGGCCATGTTCCATCTGTGCATGGACAGGGAACCAAGTCAGTAGTCCTATCCAAATGTTCCCAGCCAGTGCCCCTGCTGACATCAGAGCTCAGTAAGCGTCCCTGGCCAAATGGGTATCTGGAGAGTAAATCCTACTTGCCAAGGACACTATCAGCTGACTCATTAAGAAACCCAAGCTGGGGGCGCCTGAGTGACTCAGTCCGTTAAGCATCTAACTTTGGCTCAGGTCATGATCTCACGGTTTTTGAGTTCAAGCCCTGCACTGGGCTCTGTGTTGACAGCTCAGAGCCTGGAGCCTGCTTCAGATTCTGTGTCTCCCTCCCTCTCTTTCTGCCCCTCCCCCACTCACACTCTGTCTCTCAAAAATGAATAAACATTAAAAAAGAGTGCATTTCCTCAAAATCATATCTCCCTGACCAACACAGGGATAATATTTGCAACATAGGACTACTATCTCTAATAAAAAATTGTTTAAAATGGAAGAAATAAAGAAAAAGAGGTAGAATAAAAATGGAATAAAAATGGACAGTATCTAAAGATAAATATAAGCATAGTATAAAACACATAGAAAGATACACAACCTCACTCATAACTAGAGAAAGACAAGCTAAAACTACATGACAACAGAATTCCTCACTGAACAGACTGACAAAAATTAACAAGTATATTCCTATTCTGTAGGAAAAGCTTAGGAAAATAGGGACTCTAATTTAGTGATGAGGGATACGCAAACTGTCACAACTCTTTTGAAAGATAATTTGACAACACTAACAAAACTACTTATGACTCACCAATCCCATGTCTAGGACTTTACCCTAACCATGCTCTCTCAACAATACAAATTACATATGCACTTATCTTTTGACTCAGAAATCTTAATAGTAGGCATCTATTCTGCAGATAACTCTCAAAAATGTAGAAGTACATATCCACAAGGCCATTCTTTGAAGCACTGTTTGCAATTGCAAAATACTAGAAATGAAATGCTCATGTACAATCCACACTCACATGATATATTATCTTGCAGTCTATAAACATAATGAGAAAGGTCTCTACAGGCTAGATTTTTAAGCAGATAAAACAGAACATTAAGAAGTCTATATACCATGCTTCCTTTTGTGGAGAAAGAAATATATTAAAAAATCCACATTTGGCATTTTTGTATCATTCTGACTTTTTGAATTCTATTGTTTCACATATTTAAAATGAGTGATTTTTTTTTTTTTTTTTTCTGAGAGAGAGAGACAGTGTGAGCAGGGGAGGGTCAGAGAGAGAGGGAGATATAGAACCTGAAACAGGCTCCAGGCTCTGAGCTAGCTGTCAGCACAGAGTCTGACGCGGGGCTCAAACCCATGAACTGTGAGATCATGACCTGAGCTGAAGTCGGACACTTAACCGACTGAGCCACCCAGGCACCCCTAAAATGAGTGAACTTGTAAAATGGAAGTAAAAAACTCTCAAATGGAATACAGACAGAAACGAAAGAACCAAACTTTTTTCTGAACGAACAGAACTATAATGGAGATGACAATGGAAGCGGGCAGTGGAGAGGATGGAGAGAAAGGTAAAGAACATCACATATGTAATTCTGAATCAAGTATTTTGACCATATACATTCAAACTAAAGAAAATAAATTCTAAACACTATACTCCAACTTGCAGGTTTGTTTTTCGTGGTGGTATAAGTTAACCAATCTGAAATGAATTTATTTGTATTCTAGGATTGAGAAATCAGGTATATATTCTGCAGATAACTGGAGCCAGATTTCTCATCGCAGGAAAATATACAGAAACACAAGAGGGAAGGACAGAAGGAACACTGTGGCGGTGTATTAAAAATGGATTTATCAGTAACAACTCATAGTTGTTTTTTTTTAATTTTTAATGTTTTATTTATTTCTAGGAGAGAGAGAGAGACAGCATGAGCAGGGGAGAGTCAGAGAGAGAGGGAGTCACAGACTGAAACAGGCTCCAGGCTCTGAGCTGGCAGCCAGCACAGAGCCCGACGCGGGGCTTGAACCCATGAACCGCGAGATCATGACCTAAGCGAAAGTCGGATGCTTAACCGACTAAGCCACCCAGGTGCCCCACAACTCATAGTTTTTAATATAGATAGATGTGGAAAGAGATGTGTGTGTTTATGCACATACACATACAGCAACTCCTAATTCTAACAAGACCTAGAGTCAATGACACCCCAGCAGCAATGAGTACACATAGCACACAGATCTTAGTTTGTAAATATCCTCCACTAAAATGAAGCAGAAGTCTCTGAATAAACAGGATATTCCAGGGCTGGGGCAGGAAAATTATGAGGTAAGCCTGGAACATCTTGATATTTTAGAAATTGTTCAATGAAGGGGGACATGTGAAAATCATACGGAATAGACCCAACATATGTGATCCATTGATTTTTAATGACTGTGCTAAGGTGAGGAAAAGATAGTCTTTGCAAAAAATAGTGGTGAAATAACTGGATATCTACACCTACAGAAATGAACTTTGACCTTTACATCATCCTTGCACTAGAATGTCAACTCATAAACACAGAAGGAATGATAAAATAAAAAAAAAGCACCAGAGCAGTAAATTTCCAGGCGAAATCACCAGTGAATGCTGTAACTAGTAAGAGTTTGATGTCAAAAAGCATATTTACATGGTCTCAAGGTACTTCTTTGCAAGATATTTATAAGTTACAAAAGAAAAATGGAACAAACAGATATCATGTGCCTCCTGAAAATCAGGTGGACTGAGCAGACACAAATTTAAGTGTTACTCTGGCCAAAAATGCATAATCTGAAATGAACCATGAGAAAACCCAAACTAGGATATTGGCCACTAGTTATAAATGGTCTCTACTTTAAAAAAATGATGTCAAGGACATAAAAATACAAATCAATTGTTGCACATTAAAGTTGAGACTAAATAGACATGAAAATTAAATATGACTGATACTGACTTGAGGTTTGGACCAAAACTTATTTTCTTTTTAAAATAAAAAGTGTCCTGGGGCGCCTGGGTGGCTCAGTCGGTTAAGCGTCCAACTTCAGCTCAGGTTATGATCTCACGGTTTGTGAGTCTGAGCCCCGTGTCAGGCTCTGTGCTGACAGCTCAGAGCCTGTAGGCTGCTTCAGATTCTGTGTCACCATCTCTCTGACCCTCCCCTGCTCACACTGTCTCTCTCTCAGAAATAAACAAAACATTAAAAAAAAATTAAAATAAAAAGTGTCTCAATACTGGGACAATTGACAAATTAAAATAAAGTCTACAGATTGAATATTATGTGTGCTATATACACATAATATACAGATTTTAATCTGTATTTAATATACAGATTTTGATATGCATACTCTGGTTTTATAAAATGATGTCCCTCTTCATAAGAACTGTACAGTGAAGTTTTGAGGAGTAAAGGAGCAACATCTATATCTGATTCTCAAAAAATTCAGAAAAATGCTTACATATACATTATATGTATATACAAGGACAAATAGGGGAAGGGAGGGAAGAAAAAGGAAGGAGAGAAGAGGTAGAGAGGCAGACTGTGAATGATAAAGCAAATGTAAAATGTTAACGTGGGAATCTAGGTCAAGGGTATATAGGAATTCTTTGTACTATTTTTGTATCTTTTCTCTAGACTAAAATTACTGCTGGGGCACCTGGGTCGCTGTCTGTCAGTTAAGCAACTGACTCCTGATTTTGGCTCAGGTCATGGAATGACCTCCACTGTTCATGGAATGGAGCCTCACACTGGGCTCTGTGCTGACAGCATGGAGCCTGCTTGGGATTCTCTCTTTCCCTCTCTCTCTGCTCCTCCCCACCTCAAAATAAACTTAAAAAAAAAATGCTTAAAAAATAAACTAAAATCACTACAAAACAAAAGGTAAAAAAATTAAATATAGGGGCACCTGGGTGGCTTAGTCGGTTAAGCGTCTGACTTTCGGTTGGGTCATGATCTCACGGTTCGTGGGTTCGAGCCCCGCGTCGGGCTCTGTGCTGACTGCCAGCTCAGAGCCTGGAGCCTGTTTCAGAGTCTGTGACTCCCTCTCTCTCTGACCCTCCCCTGCTCACGCTGTCTCTCTCTCTCTCATAGAAATAAATAAAACATTTTAAAAAAATAAAAAAAAATTAAATATAGTTTGAAATAAAGTACATTTCTTATAGACGGCATATGCTTGGATCTTTATTTTTTTAATAGAGTCTGAAAACTGGTATTGAAACCATTCACATTTATTTTCATTTTTGATATATTTGATTTAAGGCTACCATCTTGCTATCTGTTTTCAAGTTTTTCCATGTGCTTTTTATTCCTTTTATCTTCTTCATCTGCCTTCTTTTAAATCAAGTATTCCACTTTAACAGCTAGCTCTCCTTGGGTTGTTTTTATTTTTAAATGATTTTAATATATCTTCCAGTACTTGTTTTAGCTTATCACACTCTAACTCCAAATAATATTATGCTACTTTACATATATGTAAGAGCTTTATAACTCAATTTCTCCTCCTCTTGTCCTTTGTGCTGTCATCATACATGTAACGTACACAAGTTATCAATCCCATAAAACATGTAATTATTTTTGTTTTTAAAAGTCAGTTAAAGCAATCTTTAATGAGAAAAAATGTCTTTTATACTTATCCACATACTTTCACTATTTTCACCTTTTTGGTGATCTTCATTATTGTGCTTAGAGCTGTGTTTTCATCAGTAATGGTTCCTACCTTCAGAATGTAAAGAACTTCCCTAACATTTTTTATAGTGACAGTCTGCTGGCTGCACAAGTTCTCAGTTTTTGTCTGGAAATGTATTTGTGGAGGATAATTCTGTTCAATATAATATCGTGGGAGTTGACAATTTTTTCTTTTGATATTTTTAAGATGTCGTTTTGTTGATTTTGGGTTTGTGCTATCTTTGATGAAGAGCCAGCAGTCATTCTTCTCTTTAGAATTCCTACATGTAATTTATTTATTCCTGGCTGCTTTTCATTTAATCATTGGATATCAACAATAACAATATTATGTGACGTGGTGTGGTTTTCTTTGTGTTACTTTTGCATTGGGTTTACTGAAGTTCTTCAATAGCTTTCCCGGCCCCCCAATTCCTTGGAACTCAACTACATGTGTGTTAAATTGCTTGCCATGGTACCACAGATCACCAGGGTTTTTCCAGTAAATTTTTCTTCCTGTGCTTCAGTTTGGGTTGCTTCCATCACTATGTCTTCAAATTTACTTTTAAAAAAAATGTCATCTATGTTGTTATTAGTGAAATTCTCTATTTCAGAAACTATATTTTTCAGCTCCAGAGGTTCCATGTGTTTTTTCATAATGTCCATTTTTCCTTCATTATTTTCATGTTTTCCTTTAAATCACTGAACACATATAACAGATGTACTAAAGTCCCTATATGCTACTTCCATCATCTCTGTCATATTTAGGTCTGTTTTTATTTTTTTCCCTTGATTACAGGTCATTTTATTGGTTCTCTATATGTCCAATAACCTTTGATAAAGTACTGGATTCTATTACATTATTACTATTTTAAGTTATTTTCATTTCCATATGAATTTCAGAATTAGCTAGATTATAGGCAATCTCTCCCGTGGGGATTCTGATTGGGATTACATTGAAATATATAGATCAATCTGGGGTGAACTGACACCTTCATAACGAGTCTTCTAATCCATGAAGACAGTATTCTCTCTCCATTTATTTGAAGGTTTTCTTTAACTACTCTTAGCAATGTTTGGAGATTTCAGTGTTCAGGTCTTGCACATCGTTGGTCAAATTGATCCCTAGGTCCACTGACTGCTAAATCTAGCCAGAACAGGCCTTTGCCTAGGAAGCTCGGGCACATGAGGCATGCCACTCAGCTGGTGAGCACACTGAAAAAGCTCTCCCAAGACACAGAGCTGTGTAGGAAAAAGGGACTGTTCTTTTTACCACCTACCCATTCTGATCATCCTTACTTGTGGGAATGGGGGTGGGGAGAGACAAGCATCACTTGATTGCCATCAACCACTCAAAATAAGCCCCTACAGCATGAAACCCATGGAAAATGAGATCTGCCCATGTTTGCTGGCTGCCAAACCCAACTGGAATAGCTGATCTACCCCAGCGAGCTGGGAGAGATAGGGAACATCCATTTGTCTGCTGAGCCCACTGAAATAGTTCTTAGCAAGGCAGAGGTGTGTGGTGTGATGGAAGCAATCTCCAGCTTGAATGCTACGGTCTCCCACTGCTCTTATCAACTTTATATAGATTTTGTTGAATATTTCTCAATCCATTGTAAGTCCTTTGATCTATCTCCAGATATTGTTTTTGCTAATTTCAATCATCTTAAGAAATGCTTCTTATGGGGAGAAGTCCCCAAGCTGCTCACACCACCATTCCAGAAATATGAATTCTGTCACACTTGTATTTAAGGTGAGAGTATTTAAGGTGAGAGTAATCTGATACTTTTTAAAAATAAATGAAGTAAACTGGCCTACTCAAAGGGCCTTACCAACATCTGCTGCTGTGGTTTAATGCAAAGCAAACCGTATCTTTATTTAAGTTCTCTTCTGATAAGTTGACTTACTATCTTCAACTTACTACAGTCTTCAAGATTTATGCAAAGTAGTACTATTTTTTTTTTTGCATATATGTCACTTCATGTGCAGCTAAAAGCTCCACAGTTACAAAATAAAAGTATGAACCCAAATGAAATCTTAAAAAACAGCTTAAGGACATTCGCTTGAGCTTTTTCACAAAATTAAAAATTTTAAACTGTAAGTGATAGCAAATTTTATCTGCCATTAAGATATTACCAAGTTTGGGATCTAACTACCATCTTCTAGAGCTTATGGTTAACTGTAGGCAACCAAAATAGTTGTACCTAATAATAAGCAAATTAGAGAGTCAATTAAAGAATCCCAGCACTACCTTAATTTGGAAATTATTTCTCAGACCAATATTTTGGCTTAATTCCCAGAGATACAAGGAAACTTAAAGATTAGAAGACTCTGATTATGAACATTAAGTGTGCATACACACACACACACACACACACGCTTCTTACCAAGTTATGTATATACTAAAATTTTTCATCTCTGATAACAATAATATTAACAATAGTGTTGTCCCCAATGAAAGACCTCTGGACTAACTGTTTTTCTGTCTGAAATGCTCGTCCCTAAGACTTTCACCAGGTAAGCTTAAACATCATTTCAGAGAAACCTCCCTCAACATCCAAAGTTAAGCAATGGAGTCCTGCCTACTCCAAATAAACTCTAGGTGAGTTTATTTATTTATTTAGTGGCTTTCTGCCTGTTTTTCCCATTGGAAACATATGCTCTACACCAGCGCAGGAGTCTTGCACTATCTTGCCCGTCCAACACTGTAGAAGATTTAAAATATATGCACAGATTCTCTGATAGTCCTCTCTTCAAGAGATGGAGCTTAACTCCTCTGGCCTTGGAGGTGACCTATTATGAATGGAATATGGCATCACCTGCTCTGGGGTCACAGCTGTCATGATGCAGCAACACTTTAGAAGGCCTATGGAGGGTTCAACATGTTGAAGAACTAAGGCCTCCTACCAACAATCAGCAAAAACTAAGGTGTTTTGCCCAGAGTTCCATGAGTGAGATATCCTGATGAGGATCTAGCACGCCCAGGCCTTCAAATGACTTGGAGCTTTGGTTGATACTCTGACTGCCATCTCAGAAAGAATCCTGAATCACAACTACTTTGCTAAGATGCTCCTAAATCCCTCACTCTCAGAAACAAAAAGATAATACATGTCTGCTGTTTGAAGCTGCTAGGTTTGGGGGTAGTTTATTACATGGTGATAGATAACAAATATAATTACTAAGTCATCAGTTCTTACAACAAAGCCTGGCATACACAAGGATCTTAACAAATGTTTGCTGAATGACTGACCAAATTATCAAATACCCACAACTTGTATTCATATAACATTTTAAAGTTTGCAAACTACTGTTACCAAATAAATCTTTCATTTGATCCTCACAACAAACTTAAATATTGCATGACCTTATATCATATGTAAGGTATTTCAGGCAAGAAAGAATCTTCCCCAGTTTGCAAATGAAAGTCATGCTCAGAGCAATTAGGTAGTTGTTTTCAAGGTCAAACAGTTCTCTGGTAAACAGAGAACTCAGGACTTCTGATTCCTAATTTTCCACCACAGGGCTTCATAATCCCAGGAAAAGTCAACCATAAAGGATGGCTTACGTCACAAAATATTAAATTACTGGTATTCATTGTAATATTGTGGTATTCAACTCAAATAACACTGATGGAACACTATATGCACGTTTTCCACCATTATATCATAAAGGCAGCACATGCTTTCACTTTTAAACAAAATATTATCATGTAATTGATAACTATATTAAAACAAATTAGAAAGGGTGAGCCTGAATGAAGGAGAGGAACAGAAAAGAGAGTTTTCTGGAAAATTCTGTTTTCCATGGTTTTACTTCCCACAATCCTGAGGTCATAAAAGCAGCAGTTCATTCTCCCAGTTTCCTGAAAGCCCTTGGAGCCAAGCCGGTCCCCCCAAAACTAACGTAGATGATAATGGTGTGTGGCAAGGGAGAGGAGGGAGAAGAAAAGGCAGGAGAGGAAGAAATGGTGGCCAGAAGCTAGCATCTATCATTGTACTGCCATACAATCCACTAGCTATAGAATCATTTGATTAGCTGGACTTTTCATGATATAAATTTCCCTGGGAGGGTAAAGAGTCACTTACAGAATGAGAGTTTTGACTCAAGAGATCATGTACAGGCAATATGACAAAGGACGGGGCTGAATCTACTGGCTTACTGAAAAAGCCGGAGAGCAGGCAGCATGTGGATTGTAAAACTGGGGAAGAGAAAAAGTGAGAAATTGATGCAGAAATGACTACAGAAGGTCAAAAGACAAAGGGTCCCTCCCAGCAATCTCTAATGCTCAGTGGACCCTGGCCATGTCCCTGAAGAGAGACTGTGGAGGTGGCACACTCCTGAGATTGGAGATCACACTCTGGAGTCCGAAGCCAACATCCACCTCAGCTATGACTTGGGCCTATGGACCATTTTAATGATGCAAGTAAGGCACATGCATGTATCTTACGTACCTGGATCCCTACAATTAAACCCTTTATCCTTCTCAAGTGTGTTGCTTTCTTCCACAAAGTAGCCTGTGTTTTGTCACTTCAACACCTCTGCTTTATGACCTCATCAGAAGGGGTATCTTCACTGCCCTTCAAGATGCCTCCAGGCAGGAGGTATGTACATAGTCCCAGTACTGAGCAGATACTTTCAGAAACTCCTAGGAATACTGGCTAAAAAAAGAAAATCCAGGGAATACTGAAGGACTCCAAACTTGCTATGCAAAGAGAGTGAACACAACACAGGACTGGCAAGATGATGAATTCTAATGAAACTCTGCCCCTTTAACCATCAGCATATCCTTTGGTTCTAAGGGTCTCAGCTTCCTTGTCTGTTAAACAAGGGGCTAAAGAAGACCATCTAATAAGGTCTCTGGTACTTAGAATATTAAATCACATGATAACTTCCATCTTACTTGAATTTTCAAACCCAAATGTTGACGTTTTTATAGAATAGTTTTTAAACTGAAAGCATATTACAATTTCTGTTGTTTTACAACTAAACATTTTATTTACAACTTCTGTTGTTCTACAATTGCACAATTTTGTATTTTCATTCACATTTTATTTCACATATGCATGTTCATTAAAGTTATTCTTTTTTTTTTTTTAATGTTTTATTTATTTCTAGGAGAGAGAGAGAGACAGCATAAGCAGGGGAGGGTCAGAGAGAGAGGGAGTCACAGACTGAAACAGGCTCCAGGCTCTGAGCTGGCAGTCAGCACAGAGCCCGACGCGGGGCTTGAACCCACGAACTGCGAGATCATGACCTAAGCGAAAGTCGGACGCTTAACCGACTAAGCCACCCAGGCGCCCCTCATTAAAGTTATTCTTAAATGAGAGCTCTGGCAGTGTTTAATTTGATTGTGCAGCATTGAGTCACATATTTTAAAAGATGGCTAAATCCTTTCAGTGTAGAAGCTATGTTCTGATCATCACATGCTTGGTATGTATGGAGACCATGCTTGCTTTTCCATGTTGCACATGTTTTAAAATGACTTATTAAGCATAATTCACAAACCTAGTTCTTTAGTTTAATTTTTAGTTAGCTGATATGAGGCACAAAATTTAAATTTAGACCTGTATGTTGTTATGGACTGAATTGGTACTCCCCACCCCAATTCATATGCTGAAGCTCTAACCTCCAATATGAAAATCTTGAGAGGTAATTTGGTTTAGAGAAGGCCACAAAGTGAGACCTTCATGACGGCATTAGTGACTTCAAAACAAATGACAACAGAAAGCCTGCTTCCATTCTCTCTCTTTGCTATTTGGGATAAAAGGGAGACAGTAGCCATCTTGTAAGCCAAGAATAGGGCCCTCACTAGGGAACCAAATCTGCTGGCATCCTGATCTTGGACTTCCCGGCCTCCAAAACTGTGAGAAATAAGTTGTTTAAGCCATTCAGTCTATGTGGTACTTTGTTACAGGAGCCTGAGCTAAAGCATATGTTTAGTACCTAATCAAGTTTCAAACCCATAGGGTATGCATACCAGTTTGAACCAAGTGTTTATCCAGTTTGGGATCTTGGTTAAAAAAAAAAAAAAAAGTTAAGTGTGATGGTTTTAAAACATGTCTGCGAATCATCTGATATTCCTGCCATAGATAAGTGGGGGTTCATTCTCTACACCCCACTCCCCATGTCTCTCCACCTCCCCGTCTTGAATACCCCACTCCCATGTCTCTCCACCTCCCCGTCTTGAACCAAGACCGACCTAAATGACTGAACAGCATCTGACAGAGGTAACACTATATGACTTCAGAGAAGGTACAAAAAGGAAAAGAAAAGAAAAAAAAGTGATACATCTTCTACTGGTTCTCTTTGGGATGTTCCCTCTTGAAATCCAGCTATCATCCTATGAGGGAGCCCAAACAAGCCTTTGTGAAAAGACCAGACAGAAGGGCCGGGCCCACATGTAGGCATTCTAGGTGACAGCCCAGCTGAGGTCCCAGATAACAAGCTAGCATCAGTATGCAAGTGAACAGGCCTCCAATTCTGGAGTCTCCCCAGCAGAGGCCTCGATCATCATGGAGCAGAGACAAGGTATCTTTGCTGTGCTCTTTCTGTCTCAACTCCTTACAGAGTCTGACAGCATAATAATATGATTGCTTTATGCTAGTAAGTTTGGGTAGTTTGTTAGGCAGATATAGAGCATAGGTAAGTGGAACATGAGATCAGAATATAATTATGTATGGATGTAAATTCTTCATTATATTAGGAAAATACCTTAAAGCCAAATCTTGATCATGGATGCATAACATCATCTTCATAAATATAGCCAATATAGTTTCTTAGCTAGTTTCCTAACTGCTGCAATAAAGTATCAAGGAAAAAGCATAAGATAAGAGGTGTGCTTTTCTTGCCACTAGTTTAGCTCTAAATGAGTCAGAGATAGAGTCTTAGATGCCAAGGTGGCATCAGGCTAGACATGTAGTAGTTTGGAAACAATCCACTCTAGAGCCAAAGATATTTGGGAAGGGGAGAGGGATAGAAAGGTGGCATTATGCTTTATAATCACAAGGGCAGAGAAGTCTACATCTCACTGTGGGCAGTGGGTGTATCCTTTGGTCAGGGTTCATGGGTAGAGCTGGTCCCAGCAGGGCATATATAAAATTAGGTAGACAGACAGAATAATGGGGAAGTGGGGCCGTGTTACTGCAGATATGAAAGACTGAAAAGAATAAAACCAGTGAATAATGAGTTGCATTTTTGTATTTATGAAGTTAAGCTTAATTGTCTTAATCTGAAAATGTGCTACAGCTCTCTCAAAATAAAGTTCTTTGTGGATGCAATCTGCATTTCACTAGCCTTAAGGACATTCAGTGTTATCTAATTCACAGATAGCTCACATGTCCTTTACAAACCAGGTGCAGAACTTCTGGGTCTGCAAAGGTTATGAGGATAGTAACTTTTCAATGGTTTCTCTAACAGATGTGAGAAGCCACCAAAATACCAAAGAATTCAGATGTGAGAAAGACATCTTCAAATTCAGACGCATGTACATATTTCCATAAGACCTAAGGGTAAAACAACTCCCTTGTTTGTTATCATAGAGAGACTGTTCAAAAGTGTTCTCTTTCAGTCACAAGACTGGGTTTCACTGCTCTGAGTTCCTCCCTCAGGGGCCTGCAGGAAGACACCTTGTAAAGACTGAGGGCAGAATGGGTCGGTCCATAAAAGGCAGCAATAGCCACAAGAAGCCATCAGGGACTTACAAAGCTGATCTTATAAGAAGTAAGGTGCATTTCACCCCTTGCTAAGGGTAACACCCCTTTGTAGACGATGAGGAGAAAGGCTACACAGTATATCACATGCAAATTCAGATTTAAACCTGGTTTTCCATACACAGTACTTGAAATACATGATATAATGTGATTTATAAGTTGCTTTTCCCTCTTCAAAAAAGTTGGTGCAAGAGAAGGACAGCATTGCTGGAATCCCCCAAAAGGAACTGAGTCTATGTTAGTATCTTATTAAATACATAAAATTTTATACATTATAATATATATATATATTCCTTCCTTACCTTTTCTGTTGATACGAACTGAGTCCAAGTGTTGTTTCAGTCTGTAAAAGGAAGAAAACCATAACAATACTGAAAACAAATCTTTATACTACAGACATAGAGAACATCTAAAATATACCGTAGTTTCAACTCTGATTTTATACTCAAATTTTCAGGTTAAACCTGATCCCCAAATTACATGAAATGATTTGTCACATTATGTAAGTCAAATGAGAGAATAATTTGGGACTAGATTTTAAACACACACGGAAATAATACAAAATAATGTGATTGATTTTTAAAAGCTTGCCCAACTAGTACACCCTGTAAAAAGAGCCCTCTCTATAATCACTTTGTGAGCTCATGTGTGCCTCTCACTGCTCGCTGCTTACCAGGTGTATCACACGTGCTAGCACATCAAGGTTCCTGCCATCAGGGAACACAAGGTTGTGTGTGGGGGGCGGGGGGAGGTAGGAGGAGATAGTCTTTTAAAACTAAGTAAGTATGAAAGAACCATGAGAATATTGGAAAGGTTGCTGTGAAAGAGCACAAATGGGTGATGTGCTTCAATATGTCATGATGGAAGGCCTGTGTGAAGAGACCACATTTACGTTAAATGTGACAAAGTGTGAAAAAGAGCTGTGTGTGGAAGCGGAGAAAACAACACATGCAGAGGTCCTACTTGAGGAAAGAGCCTGGATGTTCAAGAAACAGATAGTAGGTCAACTTGGATGGAGCTGGGATAGGCAGGGGCCAGACTGTGCTGTGATCTGGTAAAAAGCCATGGTAAGTTTGGAGTATGTTCTATCCTAAATGCAGTACAAGGGGTCTGAAGGAGTAAGAGAGATAGAGACAGACATGGTCTGATTTAAGTTTTAAAGACATTATTCTGGCTGCAGTGTAGAGAGGATAAAGGAGAGGAAGACAAGAGAAAAAGCAAGAAGTTGGTAGGCAACTGATGAAGATAGGTTCTTAATAAGGGTATGTGAGAAAATGCCAAAACTCTAAAGAATACGGTCTAGGAACTTATCCAAAAAGGAGTTAGCTTCTATGTTATAATTAGAAAAAGCAGGAAAGTTGTGGTATTATTTTTACCATTAATATGTATTCTTTTGAAATGGTATTTTGGAGACTGTATATGGGGGAAATAGGGCAGATGTGGAAAAATGTCCTTATTGTTTGAAAGTGAAAGCTCAGGCGCAGGTGAAGAGTCAGGATGTCTGTAATTTTCTTTAAATTGTTTCAGCAATATGACTTGCATGTGTGTGGAAGTATGTGTGTGTATAAAGGCAACATGTTAATAATACATTGCAGCAGTACGTAATTCATTCTCAACTCTTCTATCTCCTGTGCTTAAAAATATGTTTAACTTTTCAGGGTACCTGGCTGACTCAATCAGTTGAGCGGCCGACTTTTGATTTCATGGTTTGTGAGCTTGAGCTCTGTGTTGGGCTCTGCACTGACAGTATGGAGCTTGCTTGGGATTTTCTCTCTCTCCCTCTCTCTCTGCTCTTCCCCCACTTTGCACATGCTCACTCTCAAATAAGTAAACTTTAAAAAATATATATGTTTAACTTTTCATTACAAAAATTTTTAATTATGGGAGAAAATGTTTGCAAATCGTATATCTGGTAAAGGGTTAATACACAAATACATAAAGAACCACTACAATTCATCTTTGATACTGATAAACAGCAAATAAACAAACTTGATTAAAAAATGGTGGACAACTTGGCAGACCTTTCCCCAAAGAACATATACAAATGGCTAACAGGCCCATGAAAAGATGCTCAACATCACTAATCATTAAGGAAATGCAAATCAAAACTATAATAAGATACCACTTCACTCTCATCAGGATAGCTACTATCAAAAAATCAGAAAATAACAAATGCTGGTAAGGCTGTGGAGAAATTAGTACCCTATGCACTACTAATGGGAATGTAAACTGTGGTGCTGCGATGGAAAATGCTATGGTGGTTCCTCAAAAAATTAAACATAGAATTACAACATGATTCAGCAATTCCACTTCTGGGCCTATATCCAAAATAACTGAAAGCAGAAAGCAAGGACTCAAACAAATATGTGGACATCCTTGTATACAGCAGCACTGTCTACAATCAAGTGTGGAAGAAATCCAAGTATCTACCAATGGATAAATGGACAAACAAAATGTAGTTTATATGTACAATAGAACATTCTTCAGCCTTAAAAAAAAGGAAGGAATTCTGACATATGCTAAAACATGGATGAACCTCGAAGACAAAGTCTACACTTAAGCTAAGTTAAATAAATCAGTCACAAAAGGACAAATACTACATGATCCTATTTATATGAGGTACTTAGAGTAGTGAAATAGAGATTGAAAGTAGAATGGTGATGGTCAAGGGTTAGGTGAAGGGAATGAGGAGTTACTGTTTATTGAGTGCAGAGTAGTTTCGGTTTGGGATTATGAAAAAGTTCTGGAGCAGGATGGTAGTGATATAAAACAAATATGAATGTATTCAGTATCACTGAACTACACAATTAAAATAGTTCAAACTGTAATTTTTATGTGATGCATATTTTGCTACAATTTTTTAAAAAGCTATAGTAATGAAGACAGTGTGGTAATGCCATAGACAGATAAATCGATCAATGGAACTGGAGAAAATCCAAAAATGAACTCATACATTTATAGTCATTTGATTTTCAACAAAAGCATCAATGCAGTTCAATGGAGAAACATGTGTCTTCTTAGCAAATGGTACTGGAACAAAAGAACAAACCTACGTAAGGAGAAATGAGCCTCTATCCTCACCAGGATATTCCAATAATACCTGATGTTACACCAGGTATTCCAATTATGTGTATACAGATCAGAGTTCTAAGCATAAAAATGAAAATCATACAGCTTCAACAAGAAAACATGAGATTTTCTTTGCAATCTTGGACAAAGATTTCATGAACAGGACTAACTGTAAAAGGAAAAAACAGATACACTGGATCTCATCAAAAATTTTAAGATGCTCACAAAAGACATTATTATGAAAATGAAAAGGCAAACCATATGCTGAAAGAAAATATTTGCAAATCATATATTTGATGAAAAACTTGTATAATGAACATATAAAGAACTTGTGAATAAGAATAATAAAAGCTACACAATTTTTAAAATAAGTAATTATAAAAATGTCAGTTAAGCTCATGAAAAGATGCTCAGTATGTTATTAAGGAAAAAGCAAATTTAAATTATAACGATATACTACACACCTATTATAATGTCCAAAATTGAAAATATACCAAGGGTTGGTGAGAATGTGAAACAACTAGAACTTTCTTAAACTGCCGGTGGGAAGGTAAAATAAAACCACCACTCTAGAAGAAGCTTGGCATTTTTTTTACAAAGTTAAACATATGATGCTGCCACTCTACTCCTAGATATTTGCCTGAGAGAAACAAAAGAAAAACACTTGTACATGAATGGTTACAGTAGCTTTATGTTTATAGCATGTTGATAGCAGGTCAATATAGTATAACCCAAATTTCCATCAACAGGTGAAGGGATAAATGAATTGTAGTATATCTACACAATACAATGCTACTCAGCAATAAAAAGAATAAAGACTGGGAATTTTTTTCTTAAACATTTATTGTTTTACAATAAATATAGTATTTTTTAAAAGAGCAGAAAATAACATTTGAGAAAAAAAAGAATAAACTGATGATACACACAATATGGATGAATCTCAAAACAATTATGCTGAGCCAGAACCACCCCCCCACCAACAAAGTACATTCTGTGTGACTGTATTAATATAAAATGGTTTACAATATAAACTGATAGTGACAGCAAATCAGTGATTGCCTAGAGACAGAGAGTAAAGGTGGACAGATTACCAAGGGTCACATGTAAACTTTTGGGTGTGATGAATGTGTTCATTATCTTGATCGTAGGGATGGTTTCACAAGCACATAAATAGTCAAACTCTTCAAACTGTACACTTTAAACATGTACAGGTTATTGTCTGTCACTCATACTTTAATAAAGAACGTAACCTAAGAATTCTCGAACATGCAAAACTCTGTGGTTCTCATGTGAAGTTGACCGAAAGGGAACAAGTTTATCACCCATGTACACTTTCTTAAGGGGGAAAAAATCTTCATGAAGACAATCTGGCCAACAAGATTACTCATGAAGAATTGCAAATGAGGAAGCTGTCTTGTGAAAGATAGGCAGATGGTCACGGTAAAGGAACTGTGGAAATAAGATTAGAAAAGCAGAAAGTAAATGTTGTTTTTGAAGTACAAGCCACAAAATAGAGAAACCATATAATTATAATAAACAAGAATAAAAATCTCAGTACATGCCAACAAAACACCCTAAGCCTTGAGAGAAAGAAAAAGATCACAATAGACACTATTTTGTTTTTGAATTTGAGAAATAATGGGTTAAACATAATTTAAATGTATATCTGAAAATTAAGCCCCTAAATCGAGATAGAGAGGGAAAAAAACATAAAAATTGGATGCAAAAAACACATATACAGTATGACTAAAGGAGATAAAAAAGACAAAAGAACTGTTAGAAAACCAAAGCCTAACTATAAACTGTAAATACCTAATACAAAATAATGCAGAAATGTTGACAAACAATGGGCAAAAATAGGGTAAATGCCCCACCCCCCCCCAAAAAAGGGAAAAGAGGATAAAAGCACACAGAGAAGGGTAACAATATTAATAATCTTATAATGAAAAGATTTGTTGAGTTTGTGGGGTTTTTTTTGATGCTTTTCGTGTCAGAAAATATTTATTCTACTCTCACGCTTAAACAATAGCAGTTGGGTATAAAATTCAAGATTCAAAATAATTTCTATCAATTTTTATGTGATTTCTCCATACTGTTTTATCTTCCAGTGTTATTGGTTATGTGTGTATGTGTGTATGTTTAGTTTCAAGTTAGTTAACATATAGGATAGTATTGGTTTCAGGAGTAGAATTTAGGGATTCATCACTTACATACAACACCCAGTGCTCATCCCAACAAGTGTCCTCCTTTAATGCCTGTCATCCACTTAGCCCATCCCTCTACCACCTCCCTCCAGCAACCCTCAATTTGTTCTCTGTATTTAAGAGTCTCTTATACTTAGCTTCCCTCTCTCTCTTTTTTTAATGTTTATTTTTATGTTTATTTTTGAGAGAGAGAGAGGGAGGGAGGAAGAGAGGGAGGGAGGCAGGGGAGGGAGGAGAGAGGGAGGGAGGGAGAGGGAGAGAGAACACAAGCAGGAGAGGTCAGAGAAAAGGAAACCCAAGATTTGAAGCAGGCTCCAGGCTGAGCTGTCAGCACAGAGCCCGACGCGGGGCTCAACTCATGAACCGTGAAATCATGACCTGAGCTGAAGTCGGACTCTTAACTGACTGAGCCACCCAGATGCTCCTCCCTCTCTGGTTTTAATTTATATTTTCTGGGTGAGCAATGTGGTCAAACAGCTTTCAATGTCTTCTTTGCTCTGTATGTCCTTTTCAGTAAAATGTGTAGTCATGTCCTTTGTTGATTCCAACTGGATTTTTTAAATTGAATTTTGAGTCCTTTATATACTCTAAAAACGAGGTCCTCTGTCAGATACATGGTTTGCAAATATTTTCTCTTAGTCCATAGTCTGGCTTTTAATTTTCTCCACATGGCCTTTTGCCTCTTGCTAGCTTTTAATTTATCAACTTTTCCTTTATGGATTGTACTTTGGTATCTTTGGTGTCAGGAATTCAGCATAGCCCTATATCCTAAAACTTAATTTTCTAATGTTTTTTTCCTAAAAGTTTTACAGTTTTATGTTTTATATTTAAGTCTACAATCAGTTTTGAGCTAATTTTTGTATAGGGTGTAAGGGTTGTCTATATATTTTAATACTATATTAATATCTTTCAGTGTTCTTTGTTCCTAGTTTTTAAGGCTATTTTTGAGCCAGCTTTTTAACTTTTTTTGTACCATTTATTTTTAAAACAGAAGGTAGGAAATGGTAATGTGAAGAGAGTACAGAGTCAAAATGAGCATGAGATGGAGAGCATATAGTTCTGAGAAGATTCAGAATTTGAAGTGAAAAACAAAAAAAAACCAAAGCAGCAGCTCCGCTTGCACTAGCCAAAAAACCATGGGAAATGTATCAGGAAGCTTTCTGTCAACTGTGAAGAGCTACACAGATGTCAGCCTCTCTGATGAAGTCCTTCCAGTGTCCCACGCATTTCACCACCTCCAGCAACAGGTAATTGACTTGACATGATGAGAAATAGCTGCTCTGGGCATAAAGTTAGTTGTTGTACTGTAAAATGAGAAATCAAAGCTATGTTTGCAGTGAAAATCATGGAAAGGAAACAAATCAGAGTATTAGCTTGTGTTACATTTGGGTGTGGGATACAAGGATAATACCCTAATGCCTGTTCTAGAGCGCACTGGTTCAGAACGTAAGCTTTAGAGTACAAAAGCTTGATTCTGAATTCTAGCTTTACCACTTACAAGGCACTTACTGGGTTAAGTTACTTAAACTCTCTATATTTTAATATGCTCCCTGGAAAATGATCATAAAATTAGTAACTATCTCATGTATTTAAGAATTTAAAAGAGTGCCTGACAGTACACAGTAGCTAGTAAATATTACCCGTAATTATTTATTATTTTCCAAATCTTCCAAATTTTCTATAAGCATGTATTTCTTTTATAATAGAACTACTTAAAAAAAAAAAAAAAGATGAGGGGCACCTGGGTGGCTCAAGTGGTTGAGCATCCGATTTTGGCTCGCCGTTCCGATTTTGGCTCGCCGTTCCTGAGTTCTATTCCCCTTCGGGCTAGAGCCTGGAGCCTACTTTGGATTCTGTGTCTCCCTCTCTCTGCCCCTCCCCTGCTTGCAATCTCTCTCTCTTTCTCTCATAAATAAATATTAAAAAACAATTTTTAAAGATGAGTACTTTTATAATTCTGTATACATCCAAATCACAATTCCCTCTCTCTTTATCTTAAGAAAACAGTAAGGCCATTCCCAAGAAAATTTAGAACAGAGGCTGATAATCTATAGTCCACAAGGCAAATCTAGCCTGCACCAGTTTTTTGTTTTCTCTTTTATTATTATAATAAAATACACTTAACCATCTTAACTATTTTTAATTGTACAACAGCTCAGTGGCAATAAATACATTCATAGTATGTGACGTCACTATCATCTCTAAAACTCTTATCATCTTGCAAAGCTGAAACTCTATATCCAATAAAACATTCCCATTCCCTCCTCCTTCCAGCCCTGGCAAGCACCATTCATTCTACTTTTCTGTCTCTACATTTTGACTAGTCTGAGTACTTCATATAAGTAGAACCATATAGGATTTATCTTTTTGTAACTTACTTCACTTGGTGTATGTCTTCCAGGTTCATCCATGTTGTACCATGTCAGCCTTTCCTATCTATTTAAAGTAGTGTTCTATTATATGTAAAAAGTGGTCTATTGTATGTAAAAACTTCATTTTGTTTATCCATATATCTTTCAATGGATGCTTGAGTTGCTCCCATGCTCTGACATGGTATATAATCCTTTTAATATGCTGCTACATTCAGTTTGCTAATCTTTTGTTGAGGACTTTGTATCAGTATTCATATGGGATATTGGTCTGTACTTTTCCTTTCTTGTAGTGCACTGGCTTTGGTATCAGAGTAATGCTGGTGTCATAAACTGAGTTAAGAAATGTTCCTTTCCTCCTAAGTTTTTTGGAAAAGTTTGAGAAGGATTGGCAGTTTTTCAAATGTTTGGTGGAATTCACCAATGAAGCCATCAGGTGAGGGATTTCTTTGTTCGGAGATTTTTGATTATTGATTAAATCTTTTTGCTAGTTATAGGTCTGTTCAGATTTTCTATTTATGATTTAATCCTGGTGTGTTTCTTGGAATTTGTCCATTTAATTGAAGCTACCCAATTTGTTGGTGTACAATTGTTCTTAGTACTCTTCTATAATCCTTCTTATTTCTGTACAATCAGTAGCAACATCCCCACTTTCATCTCTGAATTTAGTAATCTGGTCTTCTTTCATTTTTAATCCACATAGGTAAGACTTTTTTTGTTGATATTTTCAACAAAAACAATTTTGTTGATATTTTCAAAGAATCAAATTTTGGTTTCATTTATTTTCCCTATTCTCTGGTTCATTTATTTCTTTTCTCATCTCTATTACTTCCTTTCTTTTGCTAGCTTTGGGTTAGGCTTATTCTTATTTTTCTAGTTCCTTAGGCTGTAAAGTTAGGTTACTGATTTGAGAATGTTTTGGGTTTTTATTTATTTTTTTTTAGGTAGGCTTCATGTCCAGTGCAGAGCCCAATGCAAGGCTTGAACTCACAACCCTAAGATCAAGACCTGAGCTGAGATCAAGAGTTGAACACTTAAATGTTGACTGAGCCACCCAGGTGCCTGTTTTGTTTTTTTAACATAAGCATTTACAGCTATAAATTTCCTTCTTACCACAGCTTTTAGTGTTTCACAGAGTTTCTGGTATGTTACATTTTCATTTTTATTTATCTCTCTATATTTTCTAATTTCCCTTGTGTAATTTCCACAAATTCTAAATTTTTCGTTTTCCTTCTGTTACTGATTTCTATTTCATCTTGTGGTTGGAGAAGATACTTTGTATGATACCTATCTTATAAAAGCTATTGAAGACTTCTGGAAAGAGTAGGAGGATCCTAACTAAGCTCACCTCTTTCCCACAGACACACCTAGATAACAGCCACATCAGTACAACTAACCCAGAAAATGATAAGTCTGGGAAAACAGACTTGCTACAGTTCACTGTAGAAAAGAGGCCGAGGCCAAATGAAAAAGGTGGGGTGGGGGTGGGGGTGGAAACATGGTCAGGAATTAATCTCCCAGTGAGTCTAACCACAAGCAGGGAGAACATAAGCATGGAGTAATGACAGGAGCAATCTCCACACCAGGCACCCCAGACAGGAGGACCTACCCTAAGAAGATGAGACCTCATAACATTTGGCTTAGAAAACCAATGGGCCTTAACTTGTTTTACAATCAGTGGAGCTTAACTTAACTCTGGGTACTTTACAAACTAGCAGGTTTAGGTCTGGGACAGCCAGAGGCCATTAGGTAACTGAGTTCCTTCCTTTAAAGAGACAATGGTCATGACAAACAATCCCATGGAAGTATATCCTAGAAGCAGCAGTTTGAAAAGTGCCTGGGGTATATGTGAAGGTGATTTATTTACTAACATCAGAACATACGCTGGAGGGGGAGGAATCTTTAGGAGACTTCTCTAAGAACAAAAGAGTTGATGGGCACCACCCCCTGCCCCCTCACATAGCTGGACATGTGTGGGAGCCAGTGAAAACACCCTATTTGCTAAGACGGCACGCCACACACCAGCATTTTCCTACAGATCTGCCCCGTCCAACCTGCCCCACTCGGTAGAAGTCCCTCCAAAGTGGTTCCTGCTGTCACCTCTTGCAAGTAGTCCTGGCAGGGACCAGTACCACTCCAAAGTAGCTCCTCTTCTGGGGAGAGGAGAAGATAACCACACACCCCGGTCTGACTACAGCCTCAGCAGATGAACTGGGGGTAGACATCTGATCTGACTGCTGGCGCTGTCCACCAATAAAACCCTCTGAGGGCACCACAGGGAGGGAGCCCTGCAGTTCCAGTGAGTCTAACCTGCAGTTCAACTGCAGCCTAGGCAAACTGGAAAGGGGCAGGCATCTGGTCTGACCACCAGATACCACCTAACTACAAGTGCAAGGTAGCCCCACACTGGCTCCTTAACAGCACAGGGACCAAACTGCACCCCAAACAGGTAAAGTGGACAACTGCATTTGACTGGACTGAAAGCAAATGCAGCTCAGCCACAACAGCTGGGCACACACAACCCACATAGGGGACACCCTGAAGTGCATGGTTCTGGTGAACGTGGGTCACTGCACTACAGGGCACCACAGGTACTCTTCTTCTCAAGGCCACTACTTTCAAGATCAGGAGACAGAATAGAATCTTCCCACTACATAGAAATTAACACAGCGTTAGACAAAATGAGGACCCAGGAACATGGCCCAAATGAAAGAACAAGACAAAAACATATCAAAAGGGTAACATGAAATGGAGATAAACAATATGCCCAATAAAGAATTCAAAGTGTGGTCATAAAGATACTTACTAGACTTGAGATAAGAGTGGAGGATCTCAGTGAGAACTTCATACAGAGATAGAAAATATAAAAAAGAACCAATTAGAAATGAAGAACTCAGTAACTGAAATTAAAAATACACTAGAGGGAATCAATAACATATTTAGACGGGCAGAAAAACAGATTAGAGCTGGAAGACAGAGTAATGGAAAGGAAACAAGCCGAGAGAGCAAAAAGAAAAAAAGATGAGTAAAAAATGAGAACAGGTTAGGGGAACTCAGTGACATCATTAAGCATAATAACGCTTGCATTATAGGAATCTGAGGAGAACTGAGAGAAAAGGGGGCAAGATTTTTATTTGAAGAAATAATAGGTGAAAATTTCCTGAATCTGGGGAAGGAAACATATATTCTGATCCAGGAGGCAGAGAGAGAGTTCCCAACAAAATCAACCAAAAGAGGTCCATACCAAGGTATATAATATTAAAATGGCAAAAAGTAGTCATAAAGATTATTTTAAAAGCAGAAGAGAAAAGGAAACAGTCACACACAGGGGGAACCCCATAACGCTATCAGTTGAGTTTTCAGTAGAAATTCTGCAGCCCGTAAGGGAGTGGTATAATATTTTAAAAGTGTTGAAGGGGAAAAACCTGCAACTGAAAATACCCTGACCAGCAAAACTATCATTCAGAATAGATGAATGCAAAAGTTCTCCCAAGCAAAAGTTAAAGGAGTTTACCATTAAACCAGCCTGAGAAGAAACATGAAAGGGAATTCTTTGAGTGAAAAGAAAAGGCCATAATAAGGAGGAAGATAATTATGAAAGGAAACATTTCACAGGTAAATGCAAACATAATAAAAGTGGCAGATTTATCACTTATAAAAACAGTAGAGACATTAAAGTACAAGAACAATAAAATCAAAATTATAAAAGCCAAAGGATTCACAAAATAAAAGGATGGAGAAAATGACATCATATACAAAGAACGTGGACGTGGAGGAATAAAAATTTAGTGTTTCTATAATAAGTTCAAACTATACTTATTACTATAATAAGTAACCATCAACCTAATACTGAATGCTATCTGCATAAAATGTATGTAGGAACCTAATGGAAACCACAGATCAAAAGCCAGTAATAGATATATAAAAAATAAAAAGGAATTCAAGCATATCACCTAAAGAAAGTCATCAAATAACCAAGGAAGAGATCAAGAGGAGAAAGGAACAGAGAACTACAAATACAACCATAAAACAGGTTAACAAAATGGCAATAAGTCCATATCTATCAATAATTACTTGGAATATAATTACTCTGAATGAGGCAATCAAAAGACACATGGTGAGGAAATGGATGATAAAACAAGATCCTTCTATATGCAGCCTAAGGGAGACTCATATCAGACCTAAAGACACACGCAGACTGAAAGTGAAAGGATGGAAAAATATGTCCTATGCAAAATGAATGAAAAAAAAAAAAGCTGGGGTAGAATACTTTTATCACACAAAAAAAGGACTTTAAAATATTTTAAGTTTATTTATTTGAGAAAGAGAGAAATACAAGTAGGGGAGGAGCGGAGAGAGTGTGGAAGAGAGAATCCCAAGCAGGTTCTGCACTGTCAGCCCAGAGCCTGATGCAGGGCTTGAAACCTACAGATCAGAAGATCATGACCTGAGCAGAAGGTAGATGCTTAACTGACTGAGCCACCCATGTGCCCAGAGGACTTATATATTCGGAACATTCCATTCCCAAACAGCAGAATACACATTCTTTTTAAGTGTACAAGGAACACACTATCCCAAATAGATGACATGTTAGTCCACAAAAAAAACCTCAATAAACTCAAAAAGACTGAAATCATATCATGCATCTTTCCCAACCCCAAGAGTATGAAATTAGATATCTAAACAAAAAAATCTGCAAAGAACACAAATACATGGAGGGTAACATGCTATACATACATGTATAACATACAATAAATGAGTCAACCAAGAAATCAAAGAGTAAATAAAAAAAATACAAGGAGATAAATGCAAATGAAAACACAATGGTCCAAAATCTTTGGGATGCAGCAAAGAACCCTAGCTGAAAAAGCAAGAAAAATCTCAAGCAATTAAAAATACTACACCTACAGGAGCTAGATAAAGAAGGAAAAAAAAGCCCAAAAAACCCAAATCCAGCAGAAGGAAGGAAATAATAAAGATTAGAGCAGAAATAAATGAAAGACTAAAAAAATAATATCACAGAACAAGGAAACCAGGAATTGGTTCTTTGAAAAGATGAACATCAGTGATAAACCTTTACCAAGACTCATCCAAGAGAGACAGAGAGAGAGACAGAGACAGAGACAGGAGTCAAATAAATAAACTCAGAAATGAAGGAGGAGTGGAACACCTGGTTGGCTCAGCTGGTTAAGCATCCAGCTTGACTTCAGCTCAGATCATGATCTCAAGGTTGTTTTTTGTTTTGTTTTTTTTGTTGTTGTTGTTTTTTTTTAGTTCAAGCCCTGCATTGGACTCTGTCCTGAAAGCTCAAAGTTTGCTTAGGGTTCTCTCCCCACACCCTCCCCCGTCACCCCTCTGCCGGACCCTACCCGCACTTTCTCTCAATATAAACAAAAAAATTTTTTTAAAAAGGGGGAAGAAAAGGAAATGAAGGAGGAGAAATAACTGAAACCACAGAAATATAAAGGATTATAATAGAATATTATGAAAAACTATATGCCAACAAATTGGGCAAACTAGAAGAAATAGATACATTTCTAGAGACAAAAGTTTCCAAAACTTAATCTGGAAGAAATAGAAAATTTGAAAAGACTGACTACTAGCAATGAAATTGAATTTGTATTCAAAAAACTCCCAACAAACAAAAGTCCTGGACCACAAAGATTCATCAAAGAATTCAGTAGGTGACTTCTACCAAACATTTAAAGAAGGGTTAAAGCTATTCTTGTCAAATTATTCCAAAAAAAAATAGGAGAGGAAGGAAAGGTTCCAAATTCATTCTACAAGGCCAGCATTACCCTGATACCAAACCCAGATAAAGACATTACAAAAAAGGAAAACTGCAGGCCACTATCTCTGATGAACATAGATACAAAAACTCTCTACCAAATATTAGCAAACTGATTCCAACAATACATAAAAATATCATCCACCATGATCAAGTGGGATTTATTGCTGGGATACAAGAGTGGTTCAACATTCACAAAAGGATAAAAGCCATATGAATCATCTCAATAGATGCAGAAAAAGCAACCGACAAAGTACATCCATTCATAACAAAAACTCTCAATAAAGTAGGTGTAGAGGGAATATACCCCAACATAATTAAGGCCATGTATGAAGAACCCACAGCTAACATCATACTCAGTGGTAAAAAACTAAGACCTTTCTTGTAAGGTCAAGAACAAGATAAGGATGTCTGCTCTTACCAATTTTATTCAATATAGTACTGGAAGTCCTAGCCATAGCAATCAAATAAGAAAAAGAAATAAAAGACATCCAAATTGGTAAGGAAGAAGTAAAACTTTCATTATTTGCAGATGACATGATATTACATACAGAAAATCCTAAAGACTTCATTAAAAAAAAAAAACCCTACTAGAACTGATTAATGAATTGATAAAGGTTGCATGATAAAAAATTAAAATACAGAAATCTGTGGATTTCTATACACTAATAATGAAGCGGCAGGAAGAGAAATCAAGAAAACAATCCCATTTACAATTGCACCCCAAATAATAAAATATCTAGAAATAAACATAACCAAGGAGGTAAAATATCTGTACTCTGAAAACTATAAAGTGCTGATCAAAGAAGCTAAAGACTTGAACAAATGGAAAAGATATTCCACACTCATGGATTGGAGGAATTAATATTGTAAAATACTACCCATAGCATACTACATACATACATATAAACCCAAAGAACTACCCAAAGCAATCTACAGATTTAATGCAATCCCTATCAAATACCAACAACATTTTTCACAGAATTAGAACAAATAATAGTAACATTTGTATGGGAACACAAAAGACCCTGAATAGCCAAAGCAATCTTGAAAAAGAAGAACAAAGTTAGTGGTATCAAAATCCCAGATTTTAAGACCTACTACAAAGCTATACTAATCAAATCACTGTGGTACTGCCACACATGTGCACACGCACACATGCACACACACACATATGGGACACAGAAATCAACAGAACGGAATAGAAAGCTCAGAAATAAACTCATGATTTTATTGTCAACTATCTACAACAAAAGAAGGAAGAATATACAATGGGAAAACAATAATGCTTTCAGCAAATGGTGCTGGGAAAACTGAAGAGTTACATGCAAAAGAATGAATTGGAAGCACTTTCTTATACCATACACAAAAATAAACTTAAAATGAATTAAAAACCTAAATTGATACCAGAAACTATAAAACTCCTAGAAGAAAATATAGGCAGTAATTTCTTTGACATTGGCCATAGAAACTTCTCTAGGTTTGTCTCCTAAGGGAAACAAAAGCAAAACAACTGGGACTACATCAAAAAAAAAAAAAAAAAAAAAGTTTTGGCACAGGAAGGAAACCAATAAAATGAAATGGCAAACTACTAAATGACAGAAGATATAAGCAATAAGCAGTCAACATCCAAAATATATAAAGAATTTATGTAAAACATACATACACACTCTCTCTCTCATCTGATTTAAAAATGGGCAGAGGACCTCAATAGACATTTATCCAAAAAAGACATATAGATGGCCAACAGACACATGAAAAGATACTCAACATCACTAATCATCAGTGAAATGAAAATTAAAACCACAATGAGATATCATGTTACACCTGTTAAAAGAGCTAAAATTGAAAACACAGGAAATAACAAGTGCTGGTGACCATATACAGGAAAAGAAACTCACATGCATTGTTGGTAGGAATACAAATTAGCTCTGCCACCATGAAAAACAGTGTGGAGGATCCTCAAAAATTAACAATAGAATTACCATATGATTCAGCAATTCCACTGAATACCCAAAGAACAAGAAAACACTAATTCAAAAAGATATACTTATCCCTATGATTAATGCAGCATTATTTACATGAGCCAAGAAATGGAAGCATTCCAAATGTCCACGGATAGATAAATGGATAAAGAAGATGTGGTAGGTATATACAACAGAATACAACTAAGCCATAAAAAAGAATGAAATCTTGCCATCTGCAACAACATACATGGACCTAGAGGGTATAATGCTAAATGAAATGTTAGACTAAGAAAGATAAATACCATATGATTTCACTGATATGTGGGATTTAAGAAACAAAACAAACAAAAAGAAACAAAATCCAAACTCTTAAATACAGAAAACACTGCTGGTGGCCAGATGGGAGGGGGTGGGTGGGATGGGTGAAATAGATAAAGGGGATTAAGAGTGCACTTTTCTTTTTTTCCTTTAATGTTTATTTATTTGTGTGAGAGAGAGACAGAGTGTGAGTGGAGGAGGAGCAGAGAGAGAGAGAGAGACACACACAGAATCTGAAGCATGTTCCAGGCTCTGAGCTGTCAGCACAGAGCCCAAAGCAGGGCTTGAACTCACAAACCACAAGATCACGACCTGATCCAAAGTTGGACGCTTAACCAACTGAGCCACTCTGGCGCCCCAAGAGGACACTTTTCTTGATGAGCACTGTGAAATGTATGGGATTGTTTAATCATTATATTGTATACCTGAAACTTATAACATTGTATATTAATTGTACTTGAATTAAAAAAAAAAATACTGAGACTTAACTGGTGGCCCCTCATGATCTGTCCTGGAATAGGTACCATGTGCACTTAAAAAGAATGTGTATGCTGCTGCTGTTGTTGAATAGAATGTTCTCTATATCCATTAGATCTAGTTGTTTTAGTGTATTATGTCTGCTATTTCCTTATCTTCTGTCTGGTTTTTCTAGCCACTTGTGAGAGTGGAATATCAAAGTCTACAGATATTATCATGAACTATTTCTCCTTTCTGTCACTTTTTGCTTCATATATTTTGATGGTCTATTATTAGGTGCACCAATCTTTATAACCATTATATATTCCTGTTATTTTGAGCCTTTTATTAATAAATAATGTCCTAGGGCATCTGGGTGGCTCAGTTGGTTGAGTGTCCAACTCTGGATTTTGGCTCAGGTAATGATCTCACACTTGTGAGATCAAGCCCCATGCTGAGCTCTCACCCTCTCTGTATCTCCATTTATGCACACACATGCACTCTCTCAAAAAATAAAATAAAATAATGTCCTTTGTCTCATGTAATTTTTTTAAACTGAGGGTTGCTGGAGGGGTGTTGGGTGTGGGGCTAGGGCTAAGTGGGTGATGGGCAATAAGAGGGGACTTGTTAAGATGAGTACTGGGTGTTATACATAAGTGATGAATCACTAAACTCTACTTCCAAAATCATTATTTAAAAAAAGAGTAATTTATTCCTCAGTTCTGGGAGCTGGAAGTCCAAGATCAGGGTAGCAGCATGTTGGATAAAGGCTCCCTTCTGTGTTGGAGACTTCTTGTATTCTAACATGGCAAAAGAAAGGGATCACTCTGGAATCTCTTATTTAAAAAATTTATGAGGGTTCCACACTTAAAACTTAATCACCCTAATCATGCTAGACATTAGTTTTTCACTGATGAAGTATGAGGGGGATGCAAACATTCAGACCCTATCATCAACTTTTAGTTTACAATTTACTTTTGTCTTTGGATCTAAGCTGATCTTCCTGTGGACACCATACACTTGGTTCATGTGTTCTTATCTATTCTGCCAATCTCCATCTTCTGGGAGGTTGAATCCATTTATATTTAAACTAATAATTGATAAAAAGAATTTGTCATTTTGCTATTTGTTTTCTTTATGGCTTACATTTTTTGTTTCTTAGTTCCTCCATTACTGCCCTGTTTTGTGTTTAATTCATTTGGTAGTGTACCATTTTGATTCCCTCATTTCCTTTTCTCTGTATTTTTTAGTTATTTTCTTCATTATTACCATAAGGATTATAATTATCTTAAAATCTTATCTTAAAATCTTAACAAACTAGTTCAAATTAATACCAACTTAGCTTCAATAGTATACTTCTGTCATTTTGATATATATTTTCTATATGCCTTATAGCTTTTTTTGGCCATTTCATTCTTTATTGTCAGGTTTAGCTGCTTTTTGTGTGTGTTTAGCTTTTTATAACAAAATGTTTAAATTCCTTTTGTGTATTTTTTTTGAAAAAAAATTTATTTTATTTTATTTATTTTGAGAAAGCAAGAATGAATGGAGGAGAGTCAGAGAGAGAATCCCAAGCAGGCTCCATGCTGTCAGCACAGAGCCTGATGCAGGGCTCAATCTCACAACCATGAGATCATGACTTGAGCTGAAATCAAGAGTCATTATGCTCAGACAACTGAGCCACTCTGGCATCCCATTTCTGTGTATTTTCTACAGTTATTTTTTTCACAGGTTTCATGGGGATTTAACATCTTAAGAGTTTTAATACTCTAACTTGAATATATATCAGATGACCTTCAACAATATGCAGAAATTGTACTTCTTTTATGGACCCATCCCTATACCTTTCAGTTACTGATGTCACAAAATTTCACCTTTATATATTGTGTGTCCAAAACCACAGACTAATAATTCTTTTAAATATATTAGTCTTTAAATTATGTAGAAAACAAAATGTGAAGTTACAAAGCAAAGTTACAATAATCCTAGCTGTGAGGCTATCAATTGCCATTTAAAAAAATCCATTAGTTTCTTAAATCACATGGAAAACCAAAAAAAGGAGTTTCAAACCATTCTTATAATACAAACCAACTTTTATAATTGTCCCTGTATTTACGTTTACTGTGATCTTTGTTTCTTCATATGGCTTTGAGTTGTTGTCTAGTGTCCTTTCGTTTTAACTCACAGGACATTTAGCTAATCTCTTAGAAGGCAGGTCTAACGGTAGTAAACTTCCTCAGCTTTTGTTTATCTGGGAATGTCTTAATTTCTCTTTCAGTTTTAAAGAACAGTTTTGCCTGATATAGGATTCTTGGTTAATAGTTGTTGTTTTAGTATTCTGAATACATCAGCTCACTGTCCTCTGGCCTCCAAAGTTTGTGATGAGAAATCTGTTAATAATTTTACTGCTTTTGCTTTAAAGAGTCTTTCAAAAGTTTGATTGTAACATGTCTTGGTGTGGGTCTCTTTAAGTTTGGTTTTAGAGTTCGTTGAACTTCCTGGCTGCTTATATTTGTGTCTTTCATTAAATTTGTGACATTTTCTGTCATTATTACCTTTAATATTCTGCCTCTTTCAAATTTTTCCTTCTGGGACTCCCACAATGCATACGTGTGCCTTCTTGATGGTGTCCTATAGGTCTCTTAGCCTATGTTCACTTTTCTTTAATCATTTGCTTTTCTTCAGATTGGAAATTTCCAGGTTCTATCTTCAAGTTCATGGATTCTTTTGTCTGCTCAAATCTACCTCTGAACTCCTCCAATGAATTTTTCATTCCAGTTATTGTACTTTGAGACCTAGATTTTCTTTTTCAGCTTCTTCCCCCACCCTCCACCCCAGTTCACTAAAGAATAATTGGAAAATTAAAACTGTATATATTTAAAGTGTACAATGTGATGTTTTCATAAATATATAAATTGTGAAATGATCACCACAAATGAGCTAGTTAACATATCCATCACTTCAGTAACCTTTTTGGGGAGTGAAAGCTGTTAAGATCTACTCTTAGCAGATTTCAAGTATACAATACAGTATTATTAACCATATTCACTCTGTTGTACATTAAACTTTGAAAAGTTATTCATCTTGTATAACTGGCATGTTGTACCCTTTGACCAACCATTGTATCCCTGTTTCCCATACCCTGTAGGCTCTGGGAACATCATTCTACTCTCTGCTTCTATGAATTTGACATTTTCAGAGTTCACATATGAGATCATGCAGTATTTGTCTTTCTCATAGTATAATATCCTCCAGATTAGTCCATGTTTTTGCAAATGGCAATATTTCTTTTTTAAGACTAAATATTCCTTTGGGATTTTTATGAATCTTGTCTGTTGAGAATAATATTTCTCCTTTCTGATATTTCTCCCTTCAGGTCTGTTAACACTTGCTTTATTTATTTAGAGACTCTGATGTTGAGTGCATATATATATATATTTGTAATTGTTATAGCCTCATAATGAATGCCCTTTTATCATTACAAAATCACCTTCTTTATCTCTTATGATAGCCTGACTTAAAGTCTAGTTTTTTGGTCTGATGTAATAGCTACTCCTACCTCTTCTAGTTACTGTTTGCATGGAATATCTATTCCCAAGTCTTTCGACATCTGTGTGTCCTTAAAGCTAAAGGGAGTCTCCGATAAGGAGCATATGATTGAATATTGTTTTTTTAAACCATTCAGCCACTCTGTATGACTTTTGATTGGAAAATTTAATCCACTTACATTTAAAATTTTTAAATATTTTATTTATTTTTGAGAGAGAGAGAGAGAGCGTGTGTGTGTGAGTGTGTGAGTGAGTGGGGGAGAGGCAGAGAAGAGAGGGAGACACAGAACCCGAAGCAGGCTCCAGGCTCTGAGCTGTCAGCACAGAGCCCAACATGAGGCTCAAACCCACAAACCATGAGATCATGACCTGAAGTCAGATGCTTAACTGACTAAGCCATCTAGGTGCCCCTAATCCATTTACATTTAGAGTAATTATTAATAAGTGGGGACTTACTACTGCTATTGTTATTTATTTTTCTGTTGTTTTGTAGTGCTTTTGTTCCCTCTTGACACTCTTCTTTTGTAATGCGATTTTTCTTTTGTAGTGGTATGCTTTGATATCTATTTTGTGTATCTGCTACACAAGCTTTTTCATTTCTGTCCATCATGAGGCTTGCATAAAATACCTTTTATGATATTTTATTTTAAGCTAATAACAGAGCTTCAAACATATGAAACCTATACTTCTACTTCTTCCTCACACATTATGTAATTGATGTCACAATTTACATCATTTATATTGTTCACCCATTAACAAATTATTGCAGTTATATTTTTCATACTTTTATATTTTATTTATGCTAGAGTTGAAAGCTTATATTTCATATGTTTTCATGTTGCTAATTCCTATCTTTTCATTTTAGCTTGAATAACCCCCTTTAGCATTTTTTTTTTTTTTTGGTGAGGCAGGTCTAGTGGTGATGAACTTCAACTTTTGTCTGAGAAAATGTTTATTTCTCCATTTCTGAAGGACAGCTTTGTTGGATATAGTATTCTTGTCAGTATTCTTCTTCTTTCAGCACTGTGAATATATCATTACATTGTCTCCTGGCCTGGAGGATTTGTTAGAAATCAGTTAACTGTCTAATCAGGGCTCCTTTGTGACAAGGGCTCCTCTTGTTGCTTTCACAACTCTCTTTGACATTTCATGATTTGATTATCATGTGTTTCAGTGTAGATCTCTTTAAATTTAACCCATCTGAGATCCTGAGGTCTTTATGAATCTGAATGCCCATTTCCCTCCCAAGATATGGTAACTTTTTAGTCGTCATTTCTTTTAATAGGCCTTCTAGCCTCCTTCCCCTCCTTCCCAGTCTGGGACTCCTGCTACACATAAATAAAATATATAATGTATTGGTTCACTTGATGATGTTCCATGATTCCTATAAGCTTTCTTCACTCTTTTTCATTCTTTCTTCTTTTTTGCTCCTCTGCCTGGCTAATTCCAAATAATTCATCTTCATGTTTGTTCATTCTTTCTTCTGCTTGAATAAATCTGCTTTTGAACCCCTCTAACAAATTTTTCAGTTCAGTTATTGTACTCTTCAACTCCAGTATTTGTATTTGGTTCTTTTTATTTGTTTTAATCTCTGTTGAGTCTCATTTTGTTCATGTATCATTTTACTAATTTTGTTTAGTTGTTTACCTGTGATCTCTTGTAACTGAGCTTCTTTAAGTTAAGTTGATTATTTTGAATTCACTGCCAGGGTTTCCACATTTCTTTCAGGTTGGTTAACGGAGATTTGTTTTCCTTTTCTGTGTTTGTTTTCTTCATCCTTCATGATTCTTGTAGGTTTGCTTGCTGTCTGCCCATTTGAAGAAGCAACTTCCTCTTCCAGGTCTAACTGGAAGAGATCTTCATTGGTCAGCAGTGCTAAACACAAAGCATGATAGAGACTGACCCCTCAGGATATGCAACATAAGACTGGGAACAAGGCCCCCTTTGCATTTAACCCTTTCTTGTGAAGGAAGAACCTCATTTCTGTGCCTATTCCCAGGCTCACAGACCAGTGCCAGCCTTAAGAGCATGTCCTCTACTTTTCCCTTGTTCTTAGCTGCCCAAGAGCACTAGGTACTTGTTATGAGGTAAGACAGAAATCTGCTCAGCTGAGAGGGGTCCAATGAAGAGTGGGTCCTTTAAACTACCTTCCATTTGCTGCAGAGAAAAAAAAAAAATCAAACCTGTGCCTATTCACAATTTCAGAGAGCAGTGATGGCTATAAGCATGTGCCCTCCTCTTTCACTTATTCCTAGCTGTCCTAGGGACTCAGGCTCTGTAGTTCATTTAACACTTAGCACAGCTGAGAGAAAAACTACGGAGGGTGCCCTGCGAAGCTGGGAAGCTAGGGGCATATTCCAATCTCACTTCTGTACTGTGAAAGAAGTCACTGGATTAGGTGATCTTCTTGGTGTTTGGTGGAAGAACTAATGTAGGTAAAGTTGTTCTTCTATGAATCTGACTGCTCTCAGTTTGTGCTCCTTTGGGGTGCCTATACTTCTTAGATGAATTCTGAATTTCTCGCAAGGTATTTTGATACCAATATTATTGTTATGTCAGCGTTTCTATGGATGCATGAGAACCAGGGCTTCCTACTCTCCCATCTTGATGTCGTCACTCTTTTTGTTTCAGTTTTCTATCTTTTCACATACATTTCCATTTTATTCATATATCACTTTCTTGACTTTCTCCACACATTTTCCTTTAGGTCTTTGAGTATCTTTAAGAAAACTGTTAAGAAGTCTTTGTCTAGTATATCTGCTATCAAGTCTGTTTCAGATATGATTTCTGTCATTTCCCCCTCCTGTGAATAGGCCATACTTTCACATTTCTTTGAATACACACTTGTTATTTTTTCTGTTGAAAACTGGACATGTGAACCTAATAATGTAGTAACTTTGGACATCAGATTCTCCCACCTTCCTAGGGCTTTATTATTATTATTATTATTGTTTTTGCTTTTTTAAAAAAAATTATAGTAGGTTCTATCTAGTCTAAAACTTAAGGTCTTCTCAGGTCTTTTATGAACATTTGTGGTATTTTTTTTATCATTTTTCCATATATGCAATTGTTCTGAATGTCCTACTCATTAATATCTGGTTCTCTAAAGTGAAAGAAGAGAAAAATAAAAGGGAGCAAAAAGTTTGTTAGCCCTTTAAGTCTTCTGGGTTACTTCAGACAAAGACCTTTAACAATGAGTGGAGTCCCAACAACAATGGCTACCTCCTTTATCTATACTTTTGAGATCATGGGTAATGATCAGGGCACAGATCCCCAATATTTTGGGGATAAGCTCCTTTTTTGCCCACCATGGCTCCTGCAAGCTGTGTACAAGTTATTCAATGAATTTGTGCACAGCTGCCTGCCATAGGGCTGAAGGGTGGGAGTAGGTAGTTGCTTCTGCGCTAAGAGCTAAAATGGACTAAAATTTACTTCAATTTACCCCCAAGCCTTCCCCTGAAAGTTGCAAGCCTTCAAAACACATTAGACAGATTCTACCAGTGCCACTGTTATCTATGTGGGGAGATGGAATCCTGCTACTTCATACTCCAGCATCTTCCCAGAGTCCTCTGCCTAGCCCCAATTTTGGTACATGTAAGTTTTATTCCCATTCTTTGTGCATGGTCTATGGCTGCTCTGTACAATGACAGAACTTGAGTACTTGGGACACAGACCATTTCACACAAACCCTAAAGTATTGAATACATGGTCCTTTACATAAAATCTGCCAACTTCCAACTTAGAAGAGTAACAGAAGTAATGTTATAATAATTTCCAGAACTATTAAATACCTACATATGAAAATCTGTGACCTAAAAATCTAAAACCACCAACCTGACATGACATGTATTCTGATGAAAAATAATAAAAAACACAGTATCACTGGCGTACTGCAATAGAATTCTGATGCTAATCACTTTGAGTTAGCATTAGAATCTACACATTACAGGGGCGCCTGGGTGGCTTAGTCGGTTAAGCGTCCGACTTTCGCTTGGGTCATGATCTCGCGGTTCGTGGGTTCGAGCCCCGCGTCGGGCTCTGTGCTGGCTGCCAGCTCAGAGCCTGGAGCCTGTTTCAGAGTCTGTGACTCCCTCTCTCTCTGACCCTGCTCTGCTCATGCTGTCTCTCTCTCTCTCTCTCTCCTAGAAATAAATAAAACATTAAAAAAAAAAAAAAAAAGAATCTACACATTACAGTCTACAGGGTATAGTCCCTAACAAGACAGTCCTTACTTTACACACCAACCACAAGCTAGGGAGTCGAGGCCATGTGCCCTTCTAACCAACTGACTACAGATCTGGGAGGTTTCCATGATTCCTCCCCATCAAGCTTAGGCCTCAGAACTATACTCAAACTAGTTTTCTTCTAAAGAAACGTATAGGATGAAGTCTTAGAGAGCCCTGAACACAGAACTTCTGTGCCCTTTCTCTGTGGAATCAAGGTATGTCACTCTCCTGGCATAGAGAGGTACTTATTAATAAGAAGGCTCTATAGAACTTCAGTGTCCAGAGTTTTTATTGGAGTTTCATTACAAAGGTATAATTTATTAAATCACTGGCCACCTATGTGACTGAACTCAATTTCTAGCTCTCTTCTAGTTCTTGAGGCAGTTGGGATGGCTCCAAGTCCAAACCCTCTAACCACATAATTAGTTTTTCTGGTGACCAGCCCCCATCTTCATTCATCTTGTTAGACATTAACTCAGGTGTGATCCAAGGGCTCGTGAATAACAAAGACACTCTTACTTCTAAGGATATTCTAAGATTTAAAGTCTCCCTAGAGACAGAGACCAGTAATATTCTTTGTTACACAAAAACTACTTGAAATATTCTTGACAAGGGAAAAAAGTTTAATCTAAACCTGATCAAGACTATATTCAGCTAAAAATTTATAGAAAATCCATAAGACAGAGATATGTTAGGATGATGACCAAGAAGATATTAGCTCAGCCCAGTTGTAGGAAGTCCTATAGGCAAATGATTCAATATCTCCAAAAACAACAACAAATTTGCATAGGGAGATGGCTTCAAAGTGACTTAAGAGACATATCAACCAAACGCAACGTACAGACCTTGTTTGGATCCTGATTTAAATAACTAAAATGCGAAAAAGAATTTTTGAAATGGTAGAAGAAAATGGATACAGGCCAATCAAGTATTACATAATATTAAGTGTTCTGGCTATCTAACGTTGCATAATAAATCACACCAAAGTTTAAGAGCTTAAAACAGCATTTTTAAAATTATCCTTCACATTCTTCTGGGCTGACTAGACTTAGTTGGTTAGATCTCACTTGAGGTTACTCAAATGGCTGCCATCAGATGCAAGTTGTGACTGATTGATCTGAAGGTTTAAATGTGCTGCTCATCCACAGTCATAGGACAGGGATGATGGCTGATAGGTGGGCACTCAGCTGGGACCACTGACTACAGGACTATATGGGGGTTCCCCATGTGGCTTAGGATTCTCACATCGTGCAAGTGAGTTCCTAAAAGAAATCTCCCAATTTCTAGACGTCCAAGAAACCCAGGTAAAAGCTGCCAAGTTTCCGATGACTTGGCATTAGTAGTAGTACCAGAATGCTGTCATGCTGTATTCATCAGGATACTATTATTACTATTGCTATTCACAGTATATGTTTAGTTATCCATATATTTTTATTTTTAATGCGCTTTATCCTTTGCATTTCTAACCTTCTGAGATCATTTATTTTCAAGCTGAAGAATATCCTCTACTATTTCCTTTAGTGCAAGTCTTCTGTGACAAATTCTCTATGTTCTTGCCTGTTTGAAAATATCTATTTTTTTCTTTACACACAAAAGATATTTTCACTGGGTATAGAATTCTAGTTCAATTTTTTTCCCATTATTTTATTTTATTTTTTTTTTGCTTTCAATTGTTTCAGTTTATAAGTCAGCTGTCAGGTTAATTTCAGCTTCTTTGAAGGTTTTTCTCTTTTTTTCCCTGGTTGGTTTTAGAATGTATCGCTTTGCCTTTGCTAGTCAGTTGTTTTACTGTATACTGCTCAGATCTCCACAAAAGGAAGAACTTGCCATCCAGCTATGAAAATGCTGCTAGCTATCAGCCTCTGACTGTAGTACCTTTGGGATCAACTGTAGTGACTGAGATAGGGCCAAGTTCTTTCTGAGCAACACTAAGCCAATGAATAGGCCCAGCAGGTATCATAGGGCCTGGCTACCTCTGGGTATGCTTCTAAAGCAGTCTTTACTCCACAATTCCCCAGTGATTGGCCAAGATTTTGCATCCCTGTCTGAGGTCCTGTTTCCTTCCCCTTATTTTTCAAAGGCATTAGCCCTCAATAAATCTCTTGCACTCCTAACTCTGTCTTAGGATCTTGCTAAGAACCCCAACTGATACCTATGATAAAGGATATCTGGGGGTGGAGAAAATCTATAGTAAACAACATTCTTTTAAAAAAAATTTTTTACTGTTTATTTATTTTTAAGTGAGAGAGACAGAGTGTGAGCAAGGGAGAAGCAGAGAGAGAAGACACAGAATCTGAAGCAGGCTCCAGGCTCCCAGCTGTCAGCACAGAGCCCAACGTGGGGCTCGAATCCATAAACTGTGAGATCATGACCTGAGCCAAAGTTGGATCCTTAACTAACTGAGCCACCCACGTGGCCCGTAAACAACATCCTTATCAGTGAAACGCTGAAGGTTTTATCTGAAATGAGGTATGGGTTAAAGATTCCTACTAAAAACCACTTGTATTCAATACCACGCTGGTTGTAGCCAGTAAAGTAACACAAAAAAAAAAAAAAGAAAGAAAGAAAAAAGAAAAGAAAAATGAAAAAGATTGGAAAGTCAGAAATAAAATGTTATTATTAACCTCAGATTATGACAATTTATGGACTAGTTCAGAGCATCTAGAGATAAGTTATAGAATCAATAAGCAATTTAGCTAGTTTGCAGAGTAACAGTCAATATATAAAAAAAGATTGCATTTCTACAATTTATGTTGAGCCATATGAATTATCGCTTTTATAGATGAGAAAAGGCAAGAGAGCCCAGAAATTGATTCGTAACATACATGGATACTTGACTTATGCATAAAGTGTCACTGAAGAACACCGGGGTGGGAGGAATATTGGAGAACAGTTAATAAAGGGTGCTGTGACAAGTATCTATATGAGAAACAAAACCTTGACCTCATACCAATAACAAAAATCAATTCCAGTTAGAATTATTGCTATAATTGTGAAAGGCAAAACAATAAATTTCTATATTCTAGACAATAATACAGGAGACTAATTTTTTTAAAACATTTTTTTAATGTTTATTTAGTTTTGAGAGAAAGAGAGAGAGAGAGAAAGAGAGAGAGAGGCAGAGGATCCAGTGTGGGTTCTGTGCTGACAAGAGCATGACGCAGGTCTCAAATTCACGAACCACGAGATCATGACCTGAAGCCTGACACTTAACCAACTGAGCCACCCAGGGGCACCCAGGAGAATATTTTTATGATCTTGGATAGGAAAGTATTTCTTTAACAGTACACAAAAAATATAAACTGTAATGTATAAGACTGATAGCTTAAACTACATTAAAATTAAAAGTAATTAAAACTAAGAACTCCTATGTTCATCAGAGTCACCATTATGTGTAGAAGAGGTAATCACAAGTAGGAAAAGAGATTTCTATATATATGTAATCAGAGCTGTATCCAGAATTTATAAAGAACTCCTAAAAAACAAGAAGGAAAAAGATTTGCAACCCAACAGTTAAACAGGGAAAAAGATTTAACTGAGACTTCACAAAAGAAGATACCCAAATGGTCAAATATACATGAAAAGTTGCTCCACCTTATTAGGAATCAGAGAAATGCAAATTATCATAATAAGATACCCTTACCCACTCTTTAGAATGCCTTTTTTTTTTTTTTAACAAAAACACATGAAGCACTGCAGAGGAATTCCTGATAATGGGACTGTACCCTGGAACAAGCACTTGGGAAAACCACATGGTATTATGTATTAAAATAGAAGACTCATACCCTATGTCCCAGCAGTTGTGCTCAACTCCACCAGAAATGCATACATGTATGTTCAACAAGAGACAGTATTTATTTATAATAGCCAGGACTGGAAACAAGTGAAATGTCAATCAAAAACAGAAATTATATATATATATATTGGGGCATATCCATATAATGCAATACTACTCAGCAATGAAAATGAGTAACTCTGGTCACATTCAACAGCATACAAAATATTAGAAACAGAACACTAAAAAAAAGAAGCCAGGAAAAAAAAAAAGGGATTAAAACTGTATGAACTTCAAAAAACAGATGAAACTATAGTATTTAGAGACACATGCTCAGATAGTAAGACTTCTAGGGAAGGAAATTTCTAGGGAAAGAAATTACCATAAACTTTAGGACTATGGCCAACCTGGGGATAGTGATTGGGAGAGAGCCTCAGGGGGAACTCAAGAGTGTTTAGTTTTAAACTGGGGAGGTAGCTGTTTATAGGTGTTTGTTTTGAAAAAAAAAAAAATCCCCACATTTTATGAGCATGTATGTATGAATTATATCTTTATACTTTAATTAAAGAAAAAGAAATAAATTAATCAAATTTTTGGACATCTTTTACACTCCTTGGAAGACAACTCAATATAGAACCCCTAATCGGGTGGTTAGAAGCCCACCTACACTAGGCTACCTCTAGAATGAACCTGATTTATCTTCTAGAATGCAGAGCTTCCAGTGGCTCCATCTTTTAGTTACAGAAACTAAACAAAGTTGTTGAGGAGCTAAAATTTTCCCCAGTAACCTCTGTAACAATAACCTCTTTAACTGTGGTTAAGTTTTACTATAGCTATCTTTAAAAATCAGTATCTTTTATATGTAAGCTCATCCAAGAACAAGTGTATGCTCATTTATTCAATTGAGTGTTTTGGTGTGTTGCAAATAACTGTCTAGTTAAGGAAGGCCTCCACAGTGTCTTCCAGACGAACCTAACACAGAATTGGAGGCAAACTTTCCACAATCTTTTCCTCAACCATCCTTTGAGAAGATTGGGAAAAGAATTATTTCTGTAATATGAACAAAAAAGATCCTTTGGCTGACTAACCATAGTCCTGCAGCTGAAATACTGGGACACTACAAGAAGTGGAACCCGTTACCTATTGTGTGTATATAAAAAGATCTCTTAGACCCACTGTCTTCTAATCCAGAAGTTAGGAATTTATCTTTCCCCTACGGCAACCTTGTTACTTAACTTTTAGGTGGTAGAGCAATGGAAAGTATAAAGCCTAAGAGCTTTGGAATCCAACTTGCTTCTTATTCTTCTTATATCCCTTATTAGTACTGAAATTTTGGGCCAATTAATGAACTGGCTGAGACTCCAGTAAGTGCTTAAAAAAATACTAATTCTACCTATCTCTGCCTTAGGCACCTGAAAGTCAGATAGTCAGGAGAGATAGCAGATGCCTAGATGTTATGAGAACAACCAATGAGCACACAATGAACACTCAGAAAACAGTATTTCTGTTTCTTGACCAAAGTGAAACAACAAAATTATGTAGTCCTATAGTTATGAGCTTGCTTGCTTTATTTATTATTATTTTTTACTGTTTATTTATATTTGAGAGGGGAAAAAGAGACAGAGTGCAAGCAGGGGAGGGGCAGAGAGAAAGGGAGCCACAAAATGCGAAGTAGGCTCCGGGCTCCGAGCTGTCAGAATGGAGCCCAAAGTGGGGCTTGAACTCATGAACTGTGAGATCATGACCTAAACGGAAGTTGGAGCTTACCTGACTGAGCCACCCAGGTGCCGCACATAATTATGAGCTTTAAAAAACCAAAACTGTGCATGTGTTTTCAACTCATGAACATTATAGAACTTGCCTCCCAACATCTTAAAAATCTGTTTATTGTTCTAGTAGGATAGTATATAAATTAAAAAGCTAGGTTTTTCCTTGGGCTTTCTCTTCATTTGTTTATATGAAAGTTAGATCAGGAAACAGGTTAAGGCCTTTAAAAATATCTTTTGTTATTCAATCTATCAAAGGAAAAGGTCAGGAAGAGCCAACCATTCTGATGAGTTAAGATTGGAAGGATGGTTAGAGATACCTAACATGCACCCCCTATGGTGATGAGTCTTCAGTTGATTCAGTTGAGATGCAGAATCCTCAGTGTCTAAGTTCCTCTTAGGAACAGTTTCGTCTTTCTATATTCTATATACCAAATCTTAGTAGCCTTGTCAAACAGGAATGGCAATGGCCAAAGCACCAACTACAGAAAACATGGGCTTCTCGGTGACTACTGTGATTTCTGATCATAACCTAGTATTAGTAGTGGTGATCCAGGGAACACACTGGAAGAACTGCAGGCTCACGGTGCTGTGGAAAAGAGCTCTGAAAGAAGCCAGGCTGAGAACTTACTGGATGTTGGATTTCTGCTACTCATAACTCAATACTGAGCAAATAATTTCTTTTTTTTTTTTTTTTTTTTACAAATAGTTTATTGTCAAATTAGTTTCCACATAAAACTCAGTGCTCATCCCCAAAGTGCCCTCCTCCATGCCCATCACCCCTCCCACCCACATCCATCAGTCCTCAGTTTTTGTCAGCATTCAAGAGTCTCTCATGGTTTGCCTCTCTCCCTTTCCCCCACCGTTTCCCCCCTTCTTCTCCCCCTTGGTCCTCCGTCAAGTTCCTCCTAATCCTCCTATATGTGCAAACATATGATATTTGTCCTTCTCTGCCTGACTTATTTCGCTCAGCATAACACCCTCAAGGTCCATCCATGTTGCTACACATGGCCAGATTTCATTGTTTCTCATTGCCATGTAGTATTCCATGGTATAGATAAACCACA
>NW_024080698.1:3274441-3432395 GCF_003009895.1 Hyaena hyaena
ACACACACACACACACACACACACACACACACAGAGCATCTTGATATCAGACATTCTACTGGAATCTTAGTGAGATTTTATTGTGGCTGAGGTAACCACTGGTACCATGTGCCTTCAATATTGTTCCAATCTAAAATTACCTTTGCCATAGAATTCTGAGGTCTCAACTCAGGTCTCTATCAAGCTCTTGTCCAGGCATTTCAGAAGACCCAAAGAGGATGAGGAAATCACATCCCAGACCATGAGTTCCTCCACAGTCAAGTCCATGTAGATAGGGATTGACAGCCTCCCCCAACAAAAATACAAATCAAGCTCCAGAATTTACAAAATGAATTACCACTTGCAACCTAGGTGGGTGTCTATTTCCTAAAGGACATGGATCCTTCTTGAATTTTCCAGAAATTCAGTCTTGGTTTGCCTGTTATCCAGATCCCACAAACCACCTAAAGGGAGATATTTAAAACCTTCATTCCTATCAGTTCTCCAAGTTCTCACCCTGTAACAGATTAAAAAACGAGACAAAAGAGACCAAGCTCATTTTCCAGTAAGGTGGCTTTACAAAATTTGAGATTATATATCTTTAGTTTTTATTGAGTTTTTTTAATATAAAAAGCTATACAAAGACATTTTTGCAAGTACCATGCAGCCACTGCCTGCTGTGTTCCCCAGTATCTCTTATGTAAAGGTATGAAAGATATGTTTATTTAAAAATTTGGAAGCAAGGAAAAAGTTATTATTCAGAACACATTTGCTTTATTTTCAGAGAAAAGGAATCTTATAACCCATCACTTTTTTTCTTGCTCTCTTTGTTTGGCTTATCATCTGAAATCTAAATTTATGATAAAATGTAAACAGAAATCTTATTTCAGGTCTCTACCACAACTATTTTTTCTCTATTGCCTTAATGTAATGTTCAGTTTCCTGACATTATTATAAGCTACAGGGAATATTTTTTCACAACTATCTGAGTAATGTATTTAGTTATTATTAAATAAATAAATACATCATAGGCAGCACTGTGTAGGAAAGAGACTAACAATCACTTGGAGTGAGGAGATGAGAATTCTAACACCAGCCCCGTTACTATACAGTCATGGGATCTTCAGCACCTTCCTCTTAAATTAAACTTTGGAAAAACTGGATGTCGTGCTACCAAATAGATGGTATTTGAAAACAGATGTGATAATTACAAAAGTGGTAAGTACTATAAGACAAGTATATCAAATACAAAAAAAGTTTGGAAGAAGGAAGAAAATACCTCAGTAATAAAAATCAGAGGGGTAGTTAAGTTGCTTTCATTCTCCTCTTTCAGCTCTGAAATTCTAGAACTGGTTTTTAGCTAGGAAGACTAAAATGGGCTTCATGGGATATCTACGCTAGGTCTGAAAGGAAAGACTTCAGATTATACTTTCTAATTTTAGGTATAACATATTTACAGATGTGGCTTAGAACAGCAACAAGAAAAATGATATAGACCTACATCTACAGAACTTATACTCTAGAGAAGTCCTCTTCCAGGTAAATATTTTAAGGTCTGACATCCATACTCATAGTGCTAACCACCAATTCCACTACTCCTGATCTGACTTTCCCCACCTAACCTTCCAACACTCCTCAGAAGTATTTAATTGAAAAGGTAATTCATATAGCTAAGGAGGCTTTTATTATTACTAATGACTCTACTGACCTATCTGCATATAAAGCTCATAAAATATATTTCAAAGAAACCAGTTACGCTTTTTAGAGATAAATAACAATTGGATATTATTCAAGGTTTGACACGGAGATAATTTTTCAAATTAAAATAAAATTACCTGTAGTAACCCTCCATCATCAAAACGTAGTACTTCTATTATGCTCTCCGACTGAATAAATGCTGTGAAGGAAACAAAACATACCATCACTTTACAGGAAGATAAATTTCACTTAATTATCTTTTAACTTAAAGTTAATAAATACAATTATATATTTTAAAAACCATAGTGCCTGAGGGAGATGGTTAAAGAGGAAAATGTAATACCTCAAGATTTTAGCAACTATGAAATGCTTTAAAAATAAAACAATACAACCCAATTAGAAAGTTTTTAACAACCTATAGGCAGTGTAAGCCACTTGCAAAATATCTATTCCTGCTATATTTCCAGAAAGCACAAAACAGTCAAATCCAACTAGATGCAACTGGTTATTTTCACTGACAGATTAACCAAAAATATCACAAGCACATGGAAAAGATCATTAGAGGATTCCATTTCCCCAAAAATTGATAAACTGACATTCTGTATCATCTGCTCTTTTATAGCAATGACAAAACCTGGAATCAACAGTCAAGAGAGACTTGGAGAGAAAATAGGCAAGGAAAATGGCAAGAGGAGATTTTTCTGTTCCAAAAAACCTGAGTATAGTGCAAAGACACAATATTTAAAAAGCTGACATACTTTCACCATATAAGCTGGTGATTCTGCTCATAGGTATTTATGCAACTAATTTGAAAACTTATGTCCATACAAAAATCTGCAAGCAATTCTGTACAGCAGCTCTATTCATAATCACCCAAAACTGGACACAAGCAAGATGATGTCCTTCAATAGATAAGTAGACAGACAAACTGCAGTATATCCATGCAAGAGAATATTATTCAGTAACAAAAAGTAAAATAAAAAGGCACACACTGTATGATTCCAAGAATATGACATTCTGGAAAAGGTTATACTATAGAGATGGTAAAAAAGACCAATGGTTGCTAGAGGTGGGGGGGGAGAGGAAGGATGATGTGAGTAAGTGAAGGAAAGGAAATTTTTTAGTAGAACGATTCTTTATGACAATGGAATAGCGGATTCACTGCACTATGCATTCATCAAAACAGAACTTCGGAGTGAACCTAATGTATGCAATTAAAAAAATGATTTTGGAGATCAGGGGATCTTGGGATGAAATGCAGAATATGACAAAACCATTTAAAACTCTGTTACACGGGCGCCTGGGTGGCTCAGTCAGTTACCGATTTCGGCTCAGGTCATGATCTCACAGTCCGTGGGTTCGAGTCCCGTGTCGGGCTAGGTGCTGACAGCTCAGCCTAGAGCCTTCTTCGGATTCTGTGTCTCTCTCTGCCTACCCTTGCTCACTCTATGTCTCTGTCTCTCAAAGTAAAATAAAGACTAAAAAAAATTTTTTTAAAACTCTATTACAAATATATGAGACCACCTCACTGAAGGGGGAGTAGAGTGGAAAAGAGGTGCTGACATAAGTCACGTGACAGTGAGTAGAATCTCTAATGGTGAAAACTGTACATAAGCACTATACTCTAGTGGATAAAGTTACTTCCCATGGGAGCTTGGGTTAAGTATTCTGATGCCACTATACATGGAATACGAGAATTGAACAATTAAATACATAAGAGTTTACACAAAAGCAAAGAAAAGAAGCTGTAATAATCCATGTGGTAATGAACTGAGTTGACAACATCAGTATGAACTCATGTTTAGTTTAATATAGATACAGAGAGTTACAAATAGAAATATTTATAAATATGTATATACACAGAGGTTACAGATATATACACATACATATTTTCTTGCTCTGTCAGTTGAGAGGGCCTAGAAGTAAAAACACCCTATGCCTAGAAGTAGCATATTGCAGACCTAGCATTCAGATCTTGGGTTCTAATACCATTCTCCAATAAAAGGAACCAGGGCTTCTTAGAGAAATGGTTCAATCTAAGGACCAGGACAGGACATATTCAACATGAAATTGGAGCATCTCACTGTGCCAGAAAGTGAGAAAGGGCTAACCATCAAAAATAACAAAAAAATAACGTACTGATGAGAATCTGTCAAAGGACCATATGAGTTTAGAGAAAGAGTTCCCATATGGCCAAAGCTGGAACAACTTAAGCAATAAAACAGTGTTGGATTATAACTCAAAGTATAAAACAAATAACCATGAGCCCATACTGATGATATAAATAAATAAACTGGGAAAAGAGACAAAACTGCCAGGCAGATTTCTAAACAATTTATGTCTCTAGAAAATGGAGCATAACCCCCCACCCTTTAACAAATGTGGGAAGCACATGGGGACTTCCTTCCAAAGAAAACAGCATGGAAAGGAGGGGGAAAAGTGTAATTTTACAGTGGAGGAACCTGACAAATGTTACCTCAGTCAGATGATCAAATTCAACATCCTCAGTGAAAAGTCATATTGACAGTATGTACCTTTCATAGGACATAATAAGATAGTACTTTAGGGGCACCTGAGTGGCTCAGCTGATAAAGTGTACGACTCTTGATTTTGGCTAAGGGCATGATCCCAGGGTTATGAGATTGAGCCCCGCATCTGGCTCCACACTGAGTGTGGAGCTTGCTTAAGATTCTCTCTCTCTCTCTTCCTCTGCCCCTCTCACACTCACACACTCTCTCTCTGTCCCTCTCGCACATTCTCTCTCCCTCTCTCTCTCTCTCTCTCTCTAAAATAAAAGACATAAATAAATAAAAATAAGAGACACCAGGATGGCTCAGTTGGTTAAGCATCTGACTCTTGATTTTGTCTCAGCTCATGATCTCAGGGTTCCTGAGATGCAGCCCCATGTCAGGCTCTGTGCTGACAGTGAGGAGCCTGCATGGGATTCTCTCCCTCTCTTTATGGCCCTCCTCCACGCACACATGCATAAGCACACTCACTCCCTCAAAAGAAATATTTAAAAAAATACAAATAAAAATAATTTTTAAAATAGTACTTTATGGTCCTCCTCCCAAAATCACACAACCTAGTCTCATTATGAGAAAAACATCAGACAAATTCCAAACAAGAAACATTTTACAAAATACATGACCAGTACACTCCTGAAAATTGTCAAGGTCACTGAAAACAAGGAAAGTCTAAAGGACTGTAATAGACCAGTGCAGCCTAAGCAGACATGACTGCTAAATATGATATGATACCTTGGATGGGATCCCAGGAAAGAAAAAGGAAATTAGGTAAAAGTGAAGGAAATATGAATGAAATATGGACTTCAGTTAAGAACTATGTTTAATATTGGTTCATTACTTGTTAAAAAAAAAAAAGTACCATATTAACATAAGGTAATAATACAGGAAAAGGTAAGGGGGATAGGAATTCTGTGCTATCTTTAAGTTTTGTATATAAATCTAAAACTATTTTAAAATAAAAAGTTTATTTTGGGAGGCACCTGACTGGCTCAGCTGGAAAAGCACATGCGACTCCTGATCTTGGGGTCATGAGTTCAAGCCCCATACTGGGTGTAGAAATTATTAAAAAAATAAATACACTTTGAAAGATAAAATTAAAAGCTTATTTTTAAAAAACACAGAGCAATGATATTTCATTTGGCTTCATACAACATTCACTGACTCCTCTTTGTTGATCTCCGGGTGTTCATCAGGGAAGCAGCTTACTGTTTCCTCCCATGTATCTGGCTTTTCCAGTATAACTAAAGCTGAAAGCCAAGCAGCAAGGTGAGATACAAGCCAGTTAGGTTACATTTACCTAACTGGATGGTATTTCCTGCCTGCTGAGCATTACTTTTCCCTTGTTCTAGTCATCGTATCCCGATTTTATTTTGGCAAAGCCCTGTCCTCCATTTCTTGTGCTTCTCTTCAACCGCAGTGCCAACCCACTCCACTGCCCACTCCCCATCATTTTTCAGTATATAGGGAACACTCTAAATACTGAGTGTATGAGTAAAATCTCACCTTTTTGCTTAGATGGAAGTACTGGTATTTGCATTCACTGATGCAAATGATCTCTTCGTGGCTGTTATCTAGTCCTAGCTTATAGTTAAAGATTCATACTGTGAATGTAAAAGGCTCTGCCTAGCTCACCCACCTTATTTCCATCCCTTCCTCCACCTTTTAACATAAATTGAAATTTCAGATGCTCCAGAAAATATCTTTTTGTTATACTCTTGTTTAAGAGAGATTTATTGATCAGGACACAATGAAATAACAAGAATTAACTGAATAGCAAAATGCTTAAAATGGAAGAGACAAAAAGCAGGAGCTCCTAGTTTGAAGCTTTCCAGCTAATCAGCAGAGGAAACCAGTAAGAAAGTGGCCACATTTGAACAAGTGGCAATTTGAACAAAGGAAACCTGAGTAAGGTAAAAGGGCCCACAGTGACCCCCAACCCCTGGTTGAATACAAACAGGCCCATTAAGCAACCCATCTCAAAATATCCCTAAGCCCTAGCTGACCAATGGATTACTTATACCAGGACACCCGGCACCAAAAAAGATAAATTCCATCAATTCCCATACCGCCTCACCTTCCCTCTTTAACTATAGCCCCCCACCATCGCTTCCTGGCAGACGGACTCTGCTTTGCTGTCCTGCCTGCTGCTTCCTTGTGATGTATTTAATAAACTTCCATCTTCTTTGTTCTGCCTCGGGTAAATTCTTTCACCACCTGCACCACCAGCTTCCACCCATAGGGTTGCTCCACATTCAGGGGACCCCCATCTGATTGGGAGAGACACCACAGAAAGTACTAGAAACATGATATATTTGGAACCTACTAGTTATGATATGATGACTACTGTCTAACTTCCCATCATCAAGCTAGATCAGACCTTTAGCTAATGAGGAGAACTTAACAAAATAAAGATAAGCACAGCAACATAATTTGGCTATATTGCATTTTTAATTAGGAGCTTCTAAAAAAAAACATGAATTACCTTAGTCAAAAAAAATAACAGCAGCTGTTTTATAAAGTCCTAAGACAAAACATTGTTATATATGATCAGTTTTCCTTAAAAGATGTAGAAATGAAGAGGATTCAACTCAGGTATGAAATAAATTAAGATATTTCACTTTAGAGGTGCCTGGGTGGCTCAGTCAGTGCAGTGCCCGACTTTAGCTCTGGTAATGATCTTGCAGTTGTTGAGTTTAAGCCCCAGGTTGAACCTGCTTCAGTTTCTTCTTCTTTCTCTACCCGTCCCCTGCTCACTGTCTCTCTCTCTTCTCTCTCTCAAAAATACACATTTAAAAAAAAAGACATTTCACTTTTAATGACCAGTTATAATAACTTCAAATTATATGCCTAGAAACACACAACTGACAGATAAATACTTAATCACTTAGCGTGTTCACAATGTTAGGCTACAAAAAAAAAATAAGTAAACAAAGCAAGTCAGATTCTCCCATATCCACATTCAAAACCACAACTTACAAGCTACTTCCACTTCCAAGAACTTTCCTCCCTAATTTTATACTTTATTTTAAGGGGCAGAGAAAGAGGGAGGCACACTATCTGAAGCAGGCTCCAGGTTCTGAGCTGTCAGCACAGAGCCTGAAGCAGGATGTCAGGGCTCAAACTCACAAATGGGGAGATCATAACCTGAGTTGAAGTCAGAGGCTTATCCAACTGAGCCACCAAGCATCTCCCCCTTTTGTTTTAAATTTTTTAATGTTTATTTTTATTTTAATCTTTTTTCATGTTTATTTTGAGAGAGACAGAGTTGAGAGAGGGAGGGGCAGAGAGAGATGAAGAGACAGATTCTGAAGCAGGCTCCAGGCTCTGAGCTGTCAGCACAGAGCCTGACATGGGGATTGAACGCAAGAAATGCAAAACCATGACCTAAGCCAAAGTTGGAAGCTTAAATGACTAGGCCACCCAGGCACCCCGCTGATTTTATACTTTAAATGAATCCCAAACTGTCCCAATGCTCCCCAGTTCAAATAGCAATCAGATGCAACAGAAATGAGAATAGCATCTAGTAATTATTATCCCTATATTATTAAACTTCAAACTAATCCTAGGACATAGACATTATTGGTTCCATTTTAAGATAAGCAGGCAGTGAGGTTAGGCTTAAGGTCACTCAACAAGAATGTGGCTAGAGACAGACTATAAATTCCAGCAAAAGGACCCCAGAATCTATGCTTCTAAATCCATCACTATTTACTTTTAAAATAAATCTGACATTATGACTGACAGCACCTTAAAGCAACCTAATTCCTAAAATTAGGCATTTATTTCCAATGAAAAAAGTGAGGAAAGAAAGATATATAAACAAAATGGATTTAGATCTCTGGCTTTATGATTCTGTAGGCATTCACTATGTGAAGCTGGGCTCCATCATAAGATGTACTTTAAGGTGCTTCATCCCCAGGAGGTCTGAGAGGAACAGACATTGCCATACAGTGTAAAAATCTCCATGAAAGTAAGTTTTTAATCACTCACTCTCAAAACAAATTCAGAAATTGAGTTTTACTTCCCTATTTAATTTAGGAATGAGTAACGAAAGAAAAACACCTTCCCTTTAAGGCAAATTTTTATCTACTATAATTTTTTTTCTTTTAGCTAGAGATTTCTTTTTCTGAATGTTGCAATCTGCCCATTTTCACACATCTTCTAAAATAATTCATGAAAACAATGAATGTAAATAAGTAGAAGAAATATGTCATACGTCTATGGGTGTGTGTGTCTGTGTGTACCAGGCATTGGGATTCTAGGCTGTCACCACGGATTCTCTACTTTCTAGCCTTCATGGTCTCCTCACTCATAAATATAGGAGGGTGGACCAGTTAAATAAGTGACCCTTTTTAATCACCAGGAAGCAAAAGGCCACAGAAGCAGGACTTGGAAGGGCCCCCAAATCCTATGTTAAAGAATAATCCTACCAGGAATATACTTCTCACGGTTGGCGTCTCCTCCTCCTTCAAGTCTCAGCCTGAATGTCAACCCTCAGGCAGCCTTTCCATGACTGCTCCAGACAGCTCTCTGTTATTCTAACCCTTACCACAATCTGTAACTAGTTTCTGGTTTGCTTGTCATCTAGCACAAAGTTTGAAAAATGACAAATTAAAAAACTGGTTAAAATAACATAATTATTAATTCAGAATTCACCATTATTAATGATATTAATGTCTTTAAAGTACACTTGCTCACTATTTTACTTCAACAAATGCTCACTAACAAAACTGTTAAACATTCTGGACCATCTATCTGTAAAGATATTTTGTGATCAAAAACCTTGTTTTCCTCATTAATTTTTTGCCTTCATTAATGTTCTTATCTGAAAGACATAATATACACCTAAGTTATCTTCTTCCCACATTAAAAGTGCAAAGGATGGGGCACCTGTGTGGCTCAGTCAGTTGAGTGTCCAACTTCAGCCCAGGTCATGATCTCAAGGTTCACAAGTTTAGAGCCCAGCATGGGGCTCTGTGCTGACAGCTCAGCCGGCTTCCGATTCCATGTCTCACCCTCTCTCTGCCCCTCCCCAGCTCGTGCTCCGTCTCTCTTTCTCAAAAAATAACTAAGTAACTAAATAAATAAATAAGTAAATAAAAATAAATACACTTAAAAATAATAAAAGTGCAAAGGAATTCATATATGCCGAATTCTAATTTTACCAAGACCACTCAATATTACCAACCCCCTAAAACAGACTGTGTCCACGTTGTTTACTAAAAGTCAAAATATAATTTTATGCGACTCAAATGTGCCAGATATACATCATAAACCAAAAGAGGTGAGGCACATATATTTCCAAAATAAATTTTATCATAAAATACCATAATTAATTTTCATTTTATCATGAAGTGCCTAATTTACTTAAAAAATTTAATAACTTTAAGCTTTAAAATGAATGTCTGAGAAGCACCAGCTACTCTCAACAAGCAACAGAAAGTCACTAATACATTGAAGCACATCCTACTACGCTCCCCCTTCCCAGCACAGGCAAGGATTAGGGGGAGCACCGGAGGCACTATATAAAACAAGCAGACCAAAATAACAATGTAAAGCCTCTGAAAATTAAGCTGTTCTGGAACCACAGCTCACAAAATGATCTCCATAATAAACCTAAACAGGCTGACTGCCTGCTAATAAATTAAAAAAATTTAAATAGTACCCAAGTCTCCAAACATAACAGAAACAAACCAAGTGTTCATCAATAGATGAATGGGCCAATAAAATGTGGTTATAAACATAATGGAATATTAGTCAGTCATAAAAATGAATGAAATTTCTTCTTAATGTTTATTGATTTTTGAGAGAGAGAGACAGAGTGGGAGCAGGGGAGGGGCAGAGAGAGGAAGACACAGAATCCAAAGCAGGTCCCAGGCTCTGAGCTGTTAGCACAGAGCCTGATATGGGGCTTTAACTCAGGGACCATGAGATCATGACCTGGGCCTAAGTTGGACACTTACCCGACTTGGCCAGGCACCCCTAGGAATGAAGTTCTGATACATGCTGTGGCATGGATGGACATTGAAAACATTATGCTCAGTGAAATAAGTGAGACACACATGGACTAATATTATGATTCCACTTAAATGAAATACTTAATATAGGCAAATTCACTGAGGCAGGAAGTAGGTTAGTTACCAGCAGCTGAAGTAAGGTAGAATGGAGGTTATTGCCAAATGGTTACTGAGTCTCTGTCTGAAATAATGAAAAAGTTTTGGAATAGATAATGGTGGCACAACAGTAAAAAGTAATTAATGCTACTTTACTGTATACTTATGAATAGCTTAATAGTGAGTTTTATGTTACATATGTTACTAACTTTTCTCCAAAAAATTCATGCAGTGTTTAAAAAAAATTAACACTGTATCTCATTAACTTAGACCAAAAAAAAAAAAGTGCAACAAAATATTAATAAATTGAGTCCAGCAACGTATAAAAATTACACATCATGATCAATGCAATTTATTCAAGTTGTGCAAGACTGGCTTAAAATTTAAAAAACAATCAATGTAATTCACCACTATCAACAGGCTAAAGAAGAAAAAGTACTTGAGGAGTGCCTGGGTGGCTCAGTAGGTTAAGCGTCCGACTTTGGCTCAGGTCATGATCTCGCAGTTCGTGGGCTCGAGCCCTGTGTTGGGCTCTATGCTGACAGCTAACTCAGAGCCTGAAGTCTGTTTTGGATTCTGTGTCTCCCTCTCTCTCTCTGACCCTCGCTTGCTCACGCTGTCTCTCTCTCTCTCAGAAATAAATTAAAAAAATGTTTTAAAAAGTACTTAATTGTATCATCTGAAACAGAAAAAGTACCTGACAAAATCCAACACCCACTTGTGACAAAAACTCTCAATGAGACAGGGTAAGAGTAGAAATACCTCAACCTCTAGGTACTATTTTTACTTAATAATTAAAGAGTGAGATTGGGAACATGTCAGGGATGTAGCTTTTGCCATTCTTAACACAGTATTAGAAGTTCTAGTCACTACAACAATGCAAGAAAAAGAAACAAAAACATATACATTGGAAAATAAGTAACACTGTCCTTATTTGCAGATTACATAATTGTCTATGTAAAAATCCCAAAGACTCAAAAACAAATAAAAAACCTCCTAGATCTAATACACAAATTTAGACAAGTTGCAGAACAAGGTCAAAACCAAAAAATCAATTCCATTTCAATATATTAACAATAAACGTGTGGAAACTAAAATTAAAACTGCCATACTATTTACAATTATTCTAAATACATGAAATAATTATTAAATCTAAGATGCTATGTACAGAACAACATAGCTAAATATACTCAATGCTGATGGAAAAAAAATAACTTTAAAAGACCAAAATAAATGGGGAGATATACCATGTTCATGGATTAAAAGACTGAAAATTATAAAGACACCAATTCTTCCCACACCAACCTATGGATTTAACATAAATGCTATGAGAAAAATACCAGAATGGTTATTTGTACACTAACACAGCTTATTTTAAAAGTTAGATGGAAAGCCACAAGCCCTACAGTTACTAAAACAATTTTCAAAAATAAGAATGAAGTGGGAGGAATCACTCTAATAAGTATTATACCTTACTATACCTATATAGTAATAATTAGAGCATGAGACTGTGGACAGACAGACACATAAATCACTTGGACAAAACAGAAAATCTAGAAGTACATCCAAATAAATATGCCCAACTGATTTTCACAAAACTACAAAAGCAATCTCCTGGATTTTATAAAAAAGTACAATTTTTATAATAAAATAATGGAGAAACAACTAGACACCCATAGGCAAAAAGCAGAGAAAAATAAAGAAAAAAACAAAAAACAAAAAACCTTGACCTCCTATTTCTTATACAAAAATTAACTCAAAATGGATCACAGATCTAAAATGTAAAACTAACTTTAACATCCTAAAAATCTTCAGGACCCAAGGCTGACACCAGAAGCACAGTTTAGGAAAGGTAAAATGGAAGAACTGTACCTCATCGATATCTAGAATTTTTACCCTCCAATGACGCTGTTTAAGGGCAAAAAAATACACATAAGTGAAAATTAAGGGGGAAATTTGTGTGAACACATATACAACAAAGAGCTAGAACCTAGAATATACGAACAACTCTCAAAACTGAACAGAAAAAAAAGACAAATAGAAAAAGGAAAAACAGACATTTTACCAAAACAAAGATTCAGATGGCAAATGAGTGCAAGAAAAGGCATTCAACATCATTAGCCATCAGGGAAATGCAAGCTAAAATCACAATATCAGAAGGATGCCTGGGTAGGTCCGGTGGTTGAGTGTCACACTCTTGATTTTGGTTCAGGTCATGATCTCATAGTTCGTGAGATAGAGCCCCATGCCGGACTCTGTGCTGACAATGCAGAGCCTACTGGAGATTCTCCCTCTCTGCGCACCTCCCCTGCCCCCGTCAAAACATATAAACTTGAAATATACACACACACACGTGCACATGTGCGCACACACACACACATCAGAGTGGCAAAAAAACTAAATTTCTATCAGAATGTCAATACCCAAGTTGTGATACTGTAGTATTCTTTGACAAAATGTTGCCATTGGGAGAAACTAGGTAGCCTGATGTGGTGGATAATGGTTGAGGCAAACAATAACCTATCTCTAAAGTTTAAAAGGAAAAATTTGGAATGAGATGTCCATAAGAGCTTTAAAAAGCTCTGACATCTTCTAGGCAATCAAGAAGGCCACGGGGCTATCCATGGGTAAGCTCAGGAAAGAAGTGAAGGCCTGAATGCTCTCATACCTAACTGACCCTGAGGCTCTGTGTGAGTCAGAATTGAAGGCTTAGACCTGTCAACTGCGTAAGTATTGAAGGTGTGCCACAAGAGCCTCTCAGCAAAGACTGGAAGAATTACTGGTTCCAGGCAATTAAGGTAATCTCTGTTCAATCACTGGCTGATGGTAAGACTAACCAATCAACTTCAGTGACCATGCAGGACAAAAAATACAGACTTCAAACAATTAGTTCAGAAAAGTCATTAAAGAAAAAGACAGCAACAAAAACCTAGAGGAGGAGGAAAACCTGATTGTTAGTTGCCAAATTACATATTACTTTAAATGTCCAGTTTTCAACAGTACATTAAAAGACTGTTGAAATGTATGCACATGTATGATCCAAAGGAAAAGGAGTATTCAATAGAACGTGTTGCTGAAAAAGCCCAGATGTTAGAATTAGTAAACACACACTTTAAGTTAGCCACATTAAAAATGTTCAAATAACTAAAGGAAACCACAGCTAAAGAACTAAAGTATGAAAATGAGGTCTCAAAAAGGAGAGAATATTAACAAACAGAATTTTCTGTATTTTCAAAATACAGTAATTGAAATTACCCATTTTTTAAAATAATTTTTTAAATGTTTATTTATTTTTGAGAGACAGAGAGACAAAGCATGAATCGGGGAGGGACATAGAGAGAGGGAGACACAGAATCGTAGGCAGGCTCCAGGCTATGAGCTGTTAGCACAGAGCCCAATGTGGGGCTCGAACTCACAAACCATAAGATAATGACCTAAGTGAAGTCAGATGCTTAACTGACTCCCATACAGGAGTCCCAAATCCCCAGTTTTTAATGAAATATTGTAAGCAATGTGGCAACAAAAAGGCAAAATATGGCCCATACACAGGGGGAAAATGCACTAAATAGAAACTGTCCCCAAGGAAGTCCAAACACAGGATTTACTAGACAAAAATGTTACATAAGTTACGGTAAATAAATTAGACATAAAGGAAACCATATGAAAAAAACAAAAACAAGGGGCACCTGGGTGGTTAGTCGGTTAAGCGTCCAACTTTCGCTTAGGTCATGATCTCGCGGTTCGTGGGTTCGAGCCCCGTGTCGGGCTCTGTGCTGACAGCTCAGAGCCTAGAGCCTGTTTCAGAGTCTGTGTCTCCCTCTCTCTCTGACCCTCCCCTGCTCATGCTGTCTCTCTCTCTCTCCTAGAAATAAATAAAAAAATATTTAAAAACAAAAACAAAAAACTAAGAGAAGTATGAGAATATTGTGTTACTAAATAGAAAATATCAATAAATCAAGGCACCTGGGTGGCTCAGTCGGTTAAGTGTTTGACTTTGCCTTAGATCATGATCTCAAAGTCCAAAAGTTTGAGCCCTGCATTGGGCTCTGTGCTGACAGCTTAGAGCCTAGAGCCTGCTTTGGATTCTGTGTTTCTCTTACTCTCTGTCCCTACCCAGCTCTGTCTCTGTCGATCTCTCTCAAAAATAAACAAACAATAAAATTTTTTTAAAGAAAATATCAATAAAAAGAAATCAGGTAAAGGAAACAGAAATCTGGAAATCCAATAACTGAAATTTTAGGGACTCAACAGCATATTTCAAGAAGTGGAAGAAAAAATCAGCAAACTTGAAAACAGGTCAATTAAAATTATCTGCTCTGAGAAACAGAAAGAAAGAAGAATGAAGAAAATGAACAGGGGCACCTAGCTGGCTCAGTTGGTAGAGCATGCAAATCTTGTCTCAAGGTTGTGAGTTTGAGCCCCAATTGTGTGTAGAGATTACTTTAAAAATTAAAAAAAGAAAGAAAGAAAAAGAAACAAAGTCTCAGTGACCTAAGAGGAACCATCAAAATACTAACATGTGCAACTGGCATCCCAGAAGAGGAGAGAGCAAAGAAGGTAAGAAGAATATTTGAAGAATACATAGTATTAATCTGAGCCTGAGTGTTATAAATTAAGATGTCAATCCCATGACAATGATTAAAAAATACTGTGACTTTTAAGGTAAAAATGACAAAAATTATTACTAGAGAAAAGACACATTTCCTAATGATAAAAAGATCTATCAAGAAGTCATAGTAAATATAAATGTATATGCACCTAACAAGACAGCTCTACAATACATGAAGCAAAAACTGATTGAAATGAAAAGAAGTAAGAAATTTTAAAAAATCCTTGGAGAATTCAATAATGGGTAGAAATCCTAGGCAAAAGACCAACAAGGAAATGAGGAAACCTGAGCAACATTAGAAGCCAACTAGAACTAAAGACATCAATAGAACACTCCATCCGACAACAGAATATACACTCTCAAGTGCACATGGAACATTCTTCATGACAGGCCATATAATAAGCAAAATAAGTTATAACTTGAAAGGCAAAGAAGTCATGCAAAGTGTCTTCTCCAAGTATAATGGAATAAAATTAGAAATCAATAACAGAGTAATTTGAGAAACTCAAAAAGTATGTGGAAATCAACAAACAATCCTATGGGGGAACCTGGGTGGCTCAATCGGTTGAGTGTCCAACTCAGGTCATGATCCCAGGGTCGTAGGATTAAGACCTGTGTCAGGCTCTATGCTGAGCATGCAGTCTGCTTAAGATTCTCTCTCTCTCTCTCTCTCTCTCTCTCTCTCTCTCTCTCCCCCTCCCTCCCCCTCTCCTCTGCTCGTACTCTCTCTCTTTAAAATAAATATTTTAAAGAACCCCAAAATCAATCTTATGAATAAAGAAGATGCGGTTGGTGTGTCTTTGTGTGTGTGGTGTACACACAAACAATGAATGTTACTCAGCCATAAAAAAGAATGAAATCTTGCCATTTGCAACAACACAGACAGAGCTAGAGAGTATTAAGCTAAGTGAAGTAAGTCCAAGACAAATACCATGATTTCATTCATATGTGGAATGTAAGAAACAAAACAAATAAACACAGTGGGCAAAAAAGAGAGGCAAACCAAGAATCAGACTCTTAACTACAGAGAACAAACTGATGGTTACTGGCGAAGAGTGGCAGGGGCTGGGGACAGGAGGAGACTGGGGGATGGGTTAAATAGGTGCTGGGGATTAACGAGGGCATTTATGATGAATCACTAAATTCTACACCTGAAACTAATATTGCACTATATGTTACTAGCTAGAATTTAAATAAAAACTTGGAGGAAGAAACAAACAAAAACAATCCTAAATAACCTATGCGTCAAATAAGACATCATGAGGAAAATTAGAAAATACTTTGAAATAAATAAAAACCAAGGCACAAAATACCAAAACTGATGAAATGCAGTGAAAACAGTGCTTAGAAGAAACTTTACAGCTATATATGCCTATATTAAAAAAAAAAAAAGAAGATCTCAAGTCAATAGTCTAATCGACCTTCTTCTAGAAAAAGAAGAGCAAAGCAAACCCAACACAGTTAAGAAGAAGGAAATAATACAAGTTAGAGTAAAAAAAATTAAAATGGAGAACAGAGAATTAATGAAACAAAATTTTGGTTCTTTTATAACATCAACAAAATTGACAAATCTTCAGCTTGGGATGACCAACAAAAAAACTCATGAATGAAACAAGGAACATTACTGCTGACCTAACAGAAATAAAAAGAACCTACCAACTTTATACAAAAGTGGTTATAAGAGAAGAAATAGGAATAACTACACACTGACAAAGTAGATAGCCAAGATGAAATAGGCAAATATCCAGAAAGACACAAACTACTGAAATTAACTCAACACTAAACAGAAAATTTAAATGGATCTATAACAAGAGGTTGAGTTAGTAATCAAACAATCTTCCCACAAAGAAAAGCCTAGGGACAGATGGCTTCACTGATGAATTTACGAAACATTTAAAGAATTAACACCAATATTTTACAAACTCCTCCAAAATATAACAGGGGAGGAAACAGAGGCCTTAACACTCTGATACCAAAATCAGATAAAATTATCACAAAAAAGGCGACTATAGACAAATATTATTCCTTACAAATATGGATTCTCAAGTCCTCAACAAACTACAGCAAATGACATCTAGCAACATATACAGAGGATAATACACCACAACCAAGGGTAAGTAAGACTAGGATGCTTTAAACTAAAAAGCTTCAATGAAAGACACTAAAGACCAAAATAAATGGAAAGACATTTCATGTTCATAGTCTGCAATACTTAGTAATGTTGAGATTGCGACACTGCCCAAATTGCTTTTTTCCAAACCGACAAATTGATCCTGAAATTCTTAAGAAAATGCAAGGAACCCAAAGTAGCCAAAACCATCTTAAAAAAGAAAATAGTGGAGGTCTCACACTTCTTGATTTCAAAACTTACTGCAAAGCTATGCTAATCAAGACAGTGTACTACCCGGAATAAAGATAAACGTGTAGATTAATAGAATAGAACTAAGAGTCCAGAAAGATCAGTAACATTTAAGATCAACTAATTTATGACAGGAGTGTCAAAGACAATTCAAAGGAGGAAAGAATAGCCTTTTCAACAAATGATGTTGGGACAACTGGTTAACTGCATGCAGGAAAATGAAGCTGGACTCTACCTTATGCCATCTGTAACAATTAACTCAAAATGGATCAAAGAGCTCAGTGTAAGAGCTATAAAACCCTTAGAAGATAACACATGTGACATCTTCCCCACATTGGCTTAGGCAATGTTTTTCATCTAAGATAGCTAAGCAAGGGCAAACACAGACACAATGGACCTCACCACAGAGTTAAAACCTTTGTGCTTCAAAGGGCACAATTAAGAAAGTGAAAAGATTGGGGCGCCGGGGTGGCTTAGTCGGTTAAGCGTCCGACTTCCGCTTAGGTCATGATCTCGCGGTTCGTGGGTTCGGGCCCTGCGTTGGGCTCTGTGCTGCCTGCCAGCTCAGAGCCTGGAGCCTGTTTTAGTCTGTGACTCCCCCCGCTGCTCACGCTGTCTCTCTCTCTCTCTCCTAGAAATAAATAAAACATTAAAAAAAAAAATTAAAAAAAAAAAGTGAAAAGATGACCCACAGAACGGGAGATTCTTGCAAATGACATATCTGTTAAGGGATATGTACACAAACTACATATAGAGAACACTTACAACTCAATAAAAAAAAGACAAATATCTCATTTTTTAAAAATGGACCAAGAATCTGAATAACCTTTTATTCAAAAAAGATAATAGCCAATAAATATATAAGAAGACACTCATAATCAGGTCTCAGAGAAATACAAGTCAAAAACCAAAATAAGATACCACCTCACACATTCTAAGATAGCTATAATCAAAAAGATATATAATAGTAAAATAAGTATTGGTGAGGATGTGGAGAAACTGGAAACCCATTAAGTTGCTGATGGTTGTAAAAACATGGAGCAGCCACTCTGAAAAACAGTTTGGCAGTTATTCAAACAATAGGTGAATCCGTGTAAATGTATGTGAGTGGGGTTTTTTTGTGTTTTTGTTTTTTAAAATTATTTAATGTTTACTTATTTTCAAGAGAGAGAGAGAGACAGGGTACAAGCAGGAGATGGACAGAGAGAGAGGAAGACACAGAATCTCAAGCTGACTCCAGGTTCTGAGCTGTCAGCACAGAGCTTGACGCAGAGCCTGAACTCACGGACCACGAGATTGTGACCTGAGCTAAAGTCGGACGTTTAACCGACTGAGCCACCCAGGTGCCCCATGAGTGTTTTTTAATTTTATTTTTATTCTTAGAAATTTTCGGGGCACCCTGGGTGGCTCAGTCGGTTAAGCGTCCGACTTTCGCTTAGGTCATGATCTCGCGGTTCGTGGGTTCGAGCCCCGCGTCAAGCTCTGTGCTGCCTGCCAGCTCAGAGCCTGGAGCCTGTTTCAGTCTGTGACTCCCTCTCTCTCTGACCCTCCCCTGCTCACGCTGCCTCTCTCTCTCCTAGAAATAAATAAAAACATTAAAAAAAATTAAAAAAAAAAAAGAAATTTTCTGGAAGTTTGAGAATATTCTAAATATGAAGTTTACAAAAAGGAAAATTGCTTATGCAAGACTTATAAAACTTTGAATGTTTAAACAAACTCTTTTAAAAAGCCATATGTTAAGCTACGGTAAATGTCCTTATTTAATTATACCAACTAGGAAATACTAGTTACAGAGGTGTTTGGTATGTTTACTGCTGGCACAGATTAACTATGGCAAGAAAAATAAATTGCTGACGTGTCTGGGACTAGAGTGGTATTCTGGCCACCTTAAAACTATCTGTTAAAATAATATGCAGGGGTGCCTGGGTGGCTAAATTGGTTAAGTGTCTGACTCTTGATTTTGGCTCAGGTCATAATCTCATGGTTTGTGAGATGGAGCCCCGTGTCTGGCTCTGCAGTGACAACACGGGGCCTGCTTGTGATTCTCTTTGTCCTTCTCTTCCCCTCCCCCCACTCACCTTCTCACGTGTGCTCTCTAAATAAATAAATAAATAAATAAATAAATAAATAAGCCAACTCAGCTACTGTGCATGGATTTTATCTCATATGTATTTCTAATATGCAATCATATATTATAAGATATACAGCATATGCATATAACGTCTACATTGCATCCATATACACACAAAACATAACATCACATTTTTAACTACTGGATAAGTAATCATCCATATCTTATATAAGAAATGAGGAAGTTAAAGAGCAAATTAAACCTAAAATAGAAGAAAATAAATTGCAAAGAATACAAACAAATGAAATAGCAGAAAATAAAGAAAAATCAAAGAAATCAAAAGCTTTTACTTTGAAAAGATGAATAACATTAATAAACCTCTAGCTAGATTAGTCAGTAAGGAGAAGCACATATTAGAAACACAGGATATGAGAGATATGGGGCGCCTGGGTGGCTCAGTCGGTTGAGCATCCAATTTCTGCTCAGGTCATGATCTCCCGGTTTGTGGGCTCGAGACCCGCATCGGGCTCTGTGCTGACTGCCAGCTCAGAGCCTGGAGACTGTTTCAGATTCTGTGTCTCCCTCTTTCTCTGACCCTCCCCTGCTCACGCTGTCTCTCTCTCTCTCTCTCAGAAATAAGTAAAACATTTTTAAAAATTTAAAAAAACAGAGACTTAAGGAAAAATTACAGATCAATATCCTTTAGTATCATGTATGCAAAAGTTCTTATTGAAATTTCACCAAATATAATCCATTAGTATATAAAAAGGATAAATACATCATGACTATGTACAGTTTATCTGAGGAATGCAATATTGATTTAACATTCAAAATAATAATAATAACAACATAATCTAACCTGTAAGACCAAATAAAGAAAAAAACAGGCATTTCAAAAGATGCAAGAAAAGCATATGACAAAATTCATCATCCTTCTATGATAAAGAGATCTTGACAACACAAGAACAAAAGGAACTTCCTTACAGTGATAAAAGCCATGTACCAAAGTCACAGCTAACATCATACTAAATGGTGAAAGACAAAAACAGGATGTTCCCTTTCAACACTCATATTCAACATATTTAAAAGTCTTGGCCAATCCAAGAAGAAAAAGAAATGAAAGCATGTAGAGTGGAAAAGAGAAAATAACATGGTCTTTACACACAGATATTAACATCTTCACTGTAGAAAATCCTCAGAAATCTACCAGAAGATTAGCAAAATGACAGGATACAGTGGCAACATACAGAAGTCAAGTATATGTCTAATACTAGCAAGAATCAATTAGAAACTAAAATTAAACACCACTTACAGTATTATCAAAATATATGAAATACTAAGGGATATATTTGACAAAACAAGGTAGGTGAATTGAGGAACATCTAAATAAGCGCAACAATATCCTATGCTTGTGAATCAAGTGACTCAATACTGTTAAGACATCACTTCTCCCCAGATAGATTTAGTGCAATCCTAATCAAAATCTCAGCAGACCTTTTTGTGGAAATTTACAAAAAGATTCTAAAATATATAAAGGACCCAAAACCAGTAAAAACAGTTTTGAAAAAGGAAATAAACATCGGAGGACTTAATGCCTGATTTTAAGACTTAAAGCCGTAGTAATCAACTCAGTCTAACACTGACACAAAGCAGATAAAAGAACGGAATGGAGACTCCAGAAATAGGCCCCCACATACATGGTCAATGAATTTTGACAAAGGTATCAAGGCAATTCAATTTCTCTAAACAACGATGGTACACGTGGACAGTTATATGGGAAAGGGAAAAAGAAAGAATCTTAACATCTCAACACTTAGAAAAATCGGCCTGAAGTGAATGACAACTTAATGTAAGAGCTAAAACTCCCAAAACTCCTAGACATCAACACAGAAAATTTCAGTGACCTTGGATTCAGCAAAGGCTTCTTCAGTAGGATACAAAAAAAATCACGAACTATATATATAAACATAAAAAAATAAACTGAACTTAAATTACATGTTTTAAAACTTTTCCTCTTCAAAAGATGGTGTTGCAGAAGTATAAATACAAGACACAGACTGGGAATAAATATTTGGCAAAACATTTATCTGACAAAGGATTTGTATCCAGAATATGTAAGGAGCTCTTGCAACTAAATAATAAGAAAACGAACAATGCAAATTTTAAAATGCACAAAAGATTGGAACAAACATCTAAGCAAAGACAGTATAAATGGCACATGAAAACAAAGAATATGAAAATATGGTCAAGGTCCTCAGTCAGGAAATACAAATCAGAAACACAATGAGACACTAATACATAACTGCTGAATTGACTAAAACTAAAAATTCTTACCATACTAAATACTGGCAAGGATGTGGAGGGACTAGAACTCTAACACACTGATAATGGGGCAATCACTTTGGAAAACATGTTAGCAGTTTCTTAAAGTTGCATGTACCCCAGACACTTTATTCCTAGTTATTTATCCAAAAGAAAATGAAACGTACATATAAAGATATATGTACGTGATGTTATATGTAGCTTTATCTGTAATAGCTCAAAAGGGGAAATGACCCAAATTCCCATCCGCGAGTGAATGAATAAACAAATTGTAGTATATCCACACAATGGAATACTATCTGGCACTGAAAGGAAACAAATGCTTGAAACATAAAACATCATGACTGAATCTCAAAATGATTATGCTGAGTGAAAGATGGCAGATCATATAAGAGTACACACTATATAGTTCCGTTTATATAAAATTTTAGAATATACAAACTAATCTATAGTAACAGAAAGCAAAAAGTGGTTGCCTGGAGCTAAGGGGGTAGGAAAGAGATTACAAAAATTCACAAAGAAACTTTAGGTGGGTACATATGCTCATTATCTTCAGCGTGGTGATTGTTTCACATGTTGTACTTGGGTCAAAACTCAAACTACACACTTTAAATGTACACAGTCTATTGTATGTCAATTATACCACAGCAAACCTTGTTTTAAAAAGCCAACATTCCTTTCTGTATTCTACAAATGGTTTGTTTCTTTGGTGGTTTTTATACAATAGCTTTTGAAGGATTCCAAATCACTAGCTCACATTTACTATATGAAGGATTTTCTTCCTAAGTACAACCATTCTCCTGGTCTTATTCATTGAACTTGCATACTCAACTAGCCTATTACATTGAAATATTTCCCCTTAAAGATAGCCATACATCAATCTCATTAAGCTAAACAGAATCTTTCTTGTAGAAACAATGAATTTTCAGCACAAATTAGACAGACTAATAAATGCCTATCAAACCAATACTTAACCGTTAAATATTGCATTAAAGCAGTGAATGGGAAAAAAGATTTCCCAGTGAAAAATACTGGCAAAGCTTTATATTCTACATTTTCATCTGGATGACAATTATACATGTATATATATATATATATATACACGCAAAAAAATTTTTTTTTTTTTTTTTTACAAATAGTTTATTGTCAAATTAGTTTCTACATAACACTCAGTGCTCATCCCCAAAGTGCCCTCCTTCATGCCCATCCCCCCCTCCCCCCCACATCCATCAGTCCTCAGTTTTTGTCAGCATTCAAGAGTCTCTCATGGTTTGCCTCTCTCCCTTTCCCCCACCATTTCCGCCCTTCTTCTCCCCCTTGGTCCTCCGTCAAGTTCCTCCTAATCCTCCTATACGTGCAAACATATGGTATTTGTCCTTCTCTGCCTGACTTATTTCGCTCAGCATAACACCCTCAAGGTCCATCCATGTTGCTACACATGGCCAGATTTCATTGTTTCTCATTGCCATGTAGTATTCCATGGTATAGATAAACCACATCTTGATCCATTCGTCTGTTGATGGACACTTAGGCTCTTTCCATGTTTTAGCTATTGTGGAGAGTGCTGCTATGAACATTGGGGTACATGTGCTCCTAGGCATCAGCATTTCTGTATCCCTTGGGTAAATTCCTAGCAGTGCTATTGCTGGGTCATAAGGGAGTTCTATTGTTAGTTTCCTGAGGAACCTCCACACTGTTTTCCAGAGGGGCTGTACCAGTTTACATTCCCACCAACAGTGCAGGAGGGTGCCCGTTTCTCCACATCCTCGCCAGCATCTAGAGTTCTCTGATTTGCTCATTTTAGCCACTCTGACTGGCGATACACGCAAAAAATTTTTAAGTCATGTACTTAAGGATATATACACTTTACTGCATATAAATTACGTTTAAATAAAAAAAGAATTGGTAAAAGTTTGAGGGTACCAGTACTATATTTCACAGACATTCCTACTTTCCTTCTCTGTGACCTATCCCAGACATGTCTCTGTGACTTTGCAGCCCTGGTCCTCTATCCAGTATACTCTGAGTCTCATGCCTCTAAGTTTTCCCTTTTTCTCTTGATACTCCTCCACACTCCAGTAAAGACCATCAGGGATGGGTCCCTTTACAGGATATTCTCCCTCAGGTGTTAACATACTGGGGAAGCAGTAAATCTCAGCAACCTAGGAGAAACACAGTTTTTGATTTTTTTTTAAATGTTAAGAGTCCTCAGAAATCACACAGAAATTGAATGAGTTCAGAGCCAGTATTAGGACATTAGTCTGTTGATTCCCAGCGTCCAGTATTTACTACATTTACATCCTGATTTATTAGTTCAAGATTACAATCTAGTCTTTTACACAATGGAATTAAAAACTGCTCAGTTGTAAACTTGTAACCCAAGAGGACTAACATTTGAGACAATAAATTCAAAGAGGGGAATTAACTTTAGTATTTTATGAGATACTAATGTCCCAAAATTTGCAGCAGAGGAAGAAGTATAGTGAGCCTGGACATAGTCAACAAACCAAGATGAACTCACTTCCTAGAGAACGTAGGCATTGTAGTTTTACTATTTACCAGAGTCACCCATTTTAAAGTTAAAAATGACTAACCACTAACAACGGACAATAACTCAACTGATGGTGAAGACTCACATTAAACACCACTGGACCTATTTAAATGGCAAAATTCTCTTTGATTAGGTGAAATTAATCTAAAGTGGTTAGAAAAACAGTCTCATTTAAACTTGGTATCTGGGTTCTGTTCTACTTTTGCGGTCTATAGTTCTGAAGACAATTTAGTTTTGTAACAAGCCTTTGTAATGCTAAACTTCCCTGTTTCATTCTTCTAGCCCTGCCTGAGCTCCCAGTGGATACCTTCTAGGACCATACAAAGGGGTGAAAGGCACTTCTTTCAGCGACATGGTATGCTTAGGTGCCTGCGAAGAGGAAGGCCAGACCTGTAAGTGGACAGCATTTTCCGTGGCCTATTCTCTTGGTCACCCCATTTGTGAGCCTCCTGCCCTTTATCTTGCTGTGGGCAGACCAGGTCCACTGAGGCTGCTGGGTAAATGTCTCACTGCTAGGTCCCTGCTGGACTCCCCCTTTCCTGGTCCTTTGGCCAAAGACAACAGGTTTTTCTGTGTCTATGTGTGCTGGCAATAAGAAGGTGTAGATCCCTCCAGTCTGGAAAATATGAGAAATAAAAAGAAAATACAGGGAATCTACCACAGTGTCATCCTTTAAGTCCTGACGTCCTCAGCCAGTCTACCTTCGTCCCACCTTTCAGAACCTTTTAATGGTTGTCTGCCAAGTTGTTTCCAAGGTATTTAGTTGTACTGAGAAGAAAGGAACAGAACGAAGCCTAAGGCATCCCACTAAACATAAAAAAAAGTAAATGCTTGCTAAAATAAAAGATTTAAATGGATTCAGAGTCTCCTAACAGACAACATGTTCAAAACACAATATAAAATCACTCATTCATAATATAAGATCACCCAAGGTAAATAAGAAAAGATGATCAACTGAAGCCAAAACGAAGATAAATCCAATAATGGAACTGACAAAAAGATTTTAAAGCTGCCTAATATTGTTTCAATAACAATTGAAGTTACAAACTCCCTTGAGAAAAATGAAAAATACAAACCTCAGTAAAAAAAAAAACACAAAAAACAAGTTATTAAAAATGTCAATTACAGAAATGAAGGTTAAACAACAGAAAATAAAATTCTATTAAGATAAAAATCTCCCAATTTAGTGAAAGATGTAAACCTACAAAAAAATCCCAGACAGGATAAACCCAAAGAAGTTTATGCCAAGACATACCACAAGTAAACTGCCAAAAACTAGACAAAACGTCTTAAAAGCAACCTAACAGAAATGACACATTACCTACAGCAGAATAGGAATTCCAGGATTTCTCATTCGAAATCATGAAAGCCTGAAGGAAGTAGCACATTTCTTAAGTGCTGAAATATAAGAACTGTCAATTGTGAATTCTGCATCCAGCAAACCATCTTTCAGGAAAGGAGGAAAAATTAAAATATTACCAGATGAGAAGAAACTAAAAACTTTGTCACTACCAAGCCTACCCCTAAAGAACAGCTAAGGGAAGCTCCCTCCAAAGAAAGGAAATGATAAAAGAAAACTTAGAAACAAGAATAAAAAAAGATTTTATTAAAAAATTTTTTTTCAATTTATTTATTTTTGAGAGACAGAGTGAGACAGAGTGCAAGCGAGGGAGGGGCAGGGAGAAAACAGGGACACAGAATCTGAAGCAGGTGCCAGGCTCCAAGCTGTCAGTACAGAACCCAACATGGGCTTGAACTCACAGACTATGAGATCATGACCTGAGCTGAAGTTGGACGCTTAACCCACTGAGCCACGCAGGTGCCTCAAGAAAGAGATTTTAAAAATAGGAATAAATAGGGGTGCCTAGGTGGCTCAGTTGCTCAAGTGTCTGACTCTTGACTTTGGCTTAGGTCATGATCTGTAGGTAATGAGCCTTGTGACAGGATGCTTAAGATTCTTTCCTTCTCCCTCTGCTCCTTTCCCACTTGTCTACATACTCTCTCAAAAATAAATACAGAAAAATAAAAATAGGGATAAAAATAATAGACTACCCTTCCTCATGAGTCTCTTAAATCATACTTGATGGTTCAGACAAAATTATAAGGACATCTGTTGTGTCTGATGTATGGAGAGGAAATGCTTCAGAAATTGTATTTTATAGAGGGAGGAGGGTACAGTGCCTGGCTCAGTTGGTTAAGCATCTGACTTGGTTTCGGATCAGGTCATAATCTCACGGTTCATGGGTTTGAGGGTTTGAGCCTCGTGTAGGACTCTGTGCTGGTAGTTCAGAGCCTGCTTTGGATTCTCTCTCTCCCTGTCTCTCTGCCTCTTCCCTGCTCACTCTCTCTCAAATAAATAAATAAATAAATAAATATTAAAACATAAATAAATAGTGACGAGGGCGATGGAATCTTAATGAAAGCAAGGTTATCAGTAGGCTGTGATGAGTTACAAATTGTAATGCGCAATTATTAAGAAAACTATTAACACTCAAAAACAATATAAATAAAACACGATGGAATCCTTTGAAAAAGGATTCTTTTAAAAAAGAAAAGCAAAATAAACCCAAGGCAAGTACCAGGAAGAAAATAATACAAGAGCAGAAATAAAACTGAAAATGGGAAAATAACAAAAATAGCACCAAAGTTAGTTCTTTGAAACAAATAAACAAAATTGGCAAGCATCTAACAAGACTAACATACTAAAAAGAGAAGAAATTACCAATGCCAGGAATGAAGCTGGGGATAACACTATAACTGCTACAGCCATTAAACAAGTGATAAGAGAATGCTATGAACAACTTCACCCTCATAAATTTGACAACTTATAAAAAAAAAAAAGACCAATACCTGACAACCACAAAATACCAAGCTCAACCAAGATTAAACAGATGGCCAGCAAACACCTATAGACATTGAAAACACTGAATTTGTCAATAGAAAGAACCCCCCAAAAGAAATTCTTGGGCACAAATGACTTTACTGAAAATCTTTATCAATCATTTAAAGGAGAAATAGTACCAATTTTACATAATCTATTCCAGAAAATAGAAGATGGTAATACTTCCCAACTCACTTTATGAAGCTAGTATTAACCTGATACCAAAACCTGACAAAAACATGACAAAAAAATTTTTTTAGAACTACTGGCCAATATCCCTCATTACCTTAGATACAAAAATCCTCAATAAAAAGAACTAGCAAACTGAATCTAGTAATGTATAAAAAGAACTATACACCAGACTGATTAGGCCTAATTCAGTCAGTATACGCAAGATGGACCCAAATATTTAAAAAATCAGTCAATGGAATCCACCATAGACAGATGAATAAGTAAACGGCACGATCAAAACAACTGATGGAAAAAAAAAAAAAAGGATTTCGACAAAATCCAACACCCGTTCATGATACAAATTCTCAACAAAGAATAAAATGGAACTTTCTCCACTCTGTAAAGAGCAGCTGCTAACACTGTAATTAGAAAAACAAATAAAATACATACAGAGCAAAGAAGGAAAAACCTTCCCTATTTGCAGGTGGCATGATAGTTTATACAGAAAACCCAAAGGAATCTATAAAAAACACCAAAACTCCTAAAATAAGTGAGTTCAGTGAGGTAGCTAGATACAAGATCAACACCCAAAAATCAGCATATTTCTGTATACTAACAATAAACTTATTGATACCAAAATTAAAAACAAAATACCATTTGTAATCAATCCAAAAAATAAAAGGTATACACCTAACAAAATATGAACAGGATATATATGCTAAAAATGATAAAATGTGGGTTAAAAAAAGACCTAAATAAATGGATATACACTATACTGATGGACTATAGTTCTCAATGTAGTATAAATGTCAATTTTCCCCAAATTAGTATACAGATTTAGTGCATTTCCTATCAATATCTCAGCAAGGTATTTTATAGACATAGACAAGCATATTTTAACATATACATAGAAAGGCACACTCCCTAAAGTAGCTAAAATAATCTTGTGAAATATGAATCAAGTGGAAGGAATTACTTTACCCAATATTAAGGCTTACTATAAAGCTAAAAGCACTCAGGACACCTGGGTGGCTCAGTTGGTTAGGTGTTCAACTTCGGCTCAGGTCATGATCCCGTTCGTGGGTCTGAGCCCAACATCAGGATCTGTGCTGACCAGCTTACAGCCTGGAGCCTGCTTCGAAGTCTGTGTCTCCCTCACTCTCTGCCCCTCCCCCGATCATGCTCTGTCTCTGTCTCAAAAATAAATAAAACATTTTAAAAAATAAAAAATAAAGCTGAAAGCACTCAAGGCAAAGTGCAACTCGAGGAGGGATATACACATAGATCAATGAATGGGATTCTATACAGAACCCAGAAATAAACCCACACACAGAGCCTTAACTGATTTTGATAAAACTGCAGAAGTCATTCATTCACAGGAAGGATAGATAGCCTTTTCTCAACAAAAGGTACCAGAACAATTTAGTACAGTAGAACAAATTTATTTTGCTTGTGCTAAGCTGAAATGTGAAAGTTACAAATAGTTACAATGTGTCACCAGATAATTTGCTAATTATACAAACAACACTTTTTTAAAAGTTCCATTTCTTGTTTTAACTCACATGGTACTCATCTCATATACTCTGATCAAATGGTTTCGGGTGCAAATTAAATTCAAGTTTCCTTCAAGGAACTCTCACAAATAACATCATACTCGAAAAGTGGCAAAAGAATAAAAGACTTAAAGTTAGAAAAATTTTCTTGGGCACAGTAGTAATTGGGTGGAAAACAGACAAATGTCAAATTGAGAATGTGTTACAATTTGAAATAAAGAGTTAAAGAAGCAGTAGAAACTAGATTTTTTATTATTAAACATGATTTTATAAATGCATGATTTAATATTTTTATTCACTATCAGTCTTTAGTTTCTTTTTTCTTTTAAGTTTATTTATTTATTGGGGGGGGGGAGGAGGCACAGAGAGTGGGGAGAAGGAAAGAGAATCCCAAGCAAGTTCCATGTTGTCAGCACAGAGCCTGACATGGGGCTCAATCTCACAAACCACAAGACCATGACCAGAGCTAAAACCAAGAGATGAACACACAACCGACTGAGCCACCTAGGCGCCCTTTTAGTAGCTTCTTTAATAGCTTATTCCCCACCTTTGACATAAATTTTAAGCTGAAAAAAATTATTCAACACTAATTAAAAAATGAAATTAGGGGGCCCCTAGGTGGCTCAGTTGGTTAAGTGTCCGACTTCGGCTAGGTCATAATCTCACTGTTTGTGGGTTCAAGCCCCGCGTCGGACTCTGTGCTGACAGCTAGCTTAGAGCCTGAAGCCTGCTTCAGATTCTGTGTATCTCTCTCTCTCTGCCCTCCCCTGCTCATGCTGTCTCTCTCTCTCTAGAAAAAAGAAAAAATGAAATTAGATGTTCAAACAAATGAAACTTTTTACAAAGAGAAAAAAAATTAAAGACCCCAATTTTATAGGTTCCAAATCAACAAAAAATTAACAAAAATCCTATCATCGATTACTTAATGTTTTACTTAAATATAAATTGTAGTAATATTATGATTTTGACTTATTATTTTAAAAAGTATTTATTTTCATGTTATCATACGATTATATGAACATAAAAATCTCATTATACATACTTTTCTCCTCTAGTAATGAAACACAAATCTTAACTTCCCTCTAGTCTGTCTTGTTTGCTTCAAAGCTCTAGGGACACCATTTTTGGCACTAACCACTGGTTATAAACAGAAGGTGCCAGCTACCTCACAGGATAGGGAGGGCTCAGGTTACTTTTATGTTCTCATTGTGGGGGTGAGTCAATTACAAACCTAAACTTAAAAAAAGAAACAAGTAACCTCTCCAGACCTTAGGGGAAAAAATGTGTTCAAGCGCTAAAACTTCTATTTGAAAAGGATACATTTCCTGTTTTGAAAATGTGCTGCAAAGTTTCCCACCTCTTGGCATGGCTGCCATGTATGCTGACAAACAAGTAAGGAAGAAAATTTCAAAATTTGGCCTCTTAGATACAATTAGCTAATGCCATAGTAGGTAGTCTGGTAATTTATTTTTAAAAAGCAAACAAGAAAAACTTTCATCAGGAAGCTACTACACACAGGCTAGGGGATATGGCTAGACACAGCCCATCTTCAAGGAGCTCACAGACTGAGATGGATAGATACAAACAAGTAAATCAAGTACTGGGGGCTCCTGCTCACCAACAATTCAGCCACAAGCCTTCAGATGCCTCCATGTAGTGGTTACATGTGAATGACAGAAAAGTGAGAGTCAGATAGCACAACATGCCAAAAGAATTAGAGGTATGAGAAATTATAGTACTCTCAGAAAATAACAGTCATTTAGCAAGTCTGAAATTTAGGAAGCACTGGAGGAATTAGAGAAAAAGTTGGCTAGGGAAGGGAGAGGCTGAGTCACATCCCATGCTAAGGTCTGGAAGTTATGTGCTATTTTCCCCATTTTTCTAGTAACTTGCCCAAAGCCACACAGCAGGTAAACAACAGGGTCAGGATGAGAGTTCAGGTCTGTTTCTCTAGAGAATTCAAACTCAGGCTGCCTCTCAACAATATTCCATAACTGGGGGTGGGGGAGGTTCTCCCAACAAGATTGGCTTCTTGAAGATAGAGGAATTCCACGGTGAACCAGTATAATAACCCTTAAATTGATCATTAAAACAGCAGTTCTCAAGGGGGTTGGGGGATGGGGTGGGAGTGTCCTTGGATCCTGGATCAAATTACCTTAGTATTCAGTAAAATGGACATTCTGTATCTACTTCTAAACCTACCAAATCACATTCTTTGGGACTGAGGCTGGGACTTTGCATTTTATAGGATACACACAAGCTTTAGAGATTAGTGATTTAAAACCCTTTTCAACCGAAACTAGGTGGATGACCAGATTTGAAGGGAAGTATGAAGAAAGGAAAGGGCTTCACTCAACCTCAGACATACAGGATTTGAGATAACAATGGAATATGCAAGTGAAAATTTTGAAGTCCCAGGACAGTATTTGAACTTGGGGAAAGAGGTCAGACCTAGAGACACTCCAGAAATAAGGATGAAAACTGAAGCTCTTAAGCCTTAAGGAAGATTAAGGAAGAAATGGTACAGACCTGCAGTCCATATACAGTCTATACAGCTCAGAGACAGAGTTAAGTATCTGTAGCCTAATACAGGATAGAACGTCCCTCAGGCAGCAGTGGAGCTACTCACAGTAGAGGTATCTGAGAAAGAAGAACAGAAAAGCAGAGCATATGTCATGGGGGCCAAGAGAGGATGGTTCAACGATGTCAAAAATTATTTATCATACAGAGAAGATGGAGGGAAGGGGAAGCAAAGACTAAAATAAGCCACCAGATCTGGTCAACTGAAAGCCACAGCAAGTCTTGAGACAGGTTTCTGACCTGCAGAGCACACAACAACTGGTTTCATGTTGATCATGCAGTACATATTTAAGTTTACCAACTGTCCTCCTAAGTGTCTAATATTTTTTGCAGTTCGGAATCCAATCAGGGATCATGTATTACACATCGCTGTAATGTTTCTTTAGTCTCTCTTCAATCAGAACAGTCTCCTCAAAAGGGCACCTAGGTGGCTCAGTCAGTTTAGTGTCTGGCTCTTGATTTCAGCTCAGGTCATGATCTCTTTGGTTGTAGGACTGAGCTCTGGATCCAGCTAGCTCCATGCTGGGTGTGGAGCCTGCTTGGGATTCTCTCTTTCTCTCTGTCTTTGCCCCTCCCCAACCCACATGTGCACACACCCTCACTCTCTAAATAAATTAAAAGAGAGAACAGTCTCCTCAAATATTTGTCTTTGATGACACATTTTTTAAAAATCCAGACCTAGTATTTTACAGAATATTCCACAATCTTGATTTACTTTACTGCTGCCCATAATTAGATACAGATTAAACATTATAGAGCAGACACTGTGCATCCCATCATCAGGGATGTTGGTTTGTCTGACATTACTGGTAATGCTAAATTAGATCACTTGGTTAATATAGTATCCACCAGATCTTTTCTATGAAAAAGATATTATTTTCCCTTTGTAAATAACTTTCAAGAAATCTATAGGGAGAACACTGAGCTAGTAAGCATCTAATCAATAACTTTTCACCAATGATTTTAGCATCCACTGGTGACTCTTGACTGAATCAATTATTACCCTTATGGCTGTAAAACAGTGATTTTCTAATTCAATCATTCCTTATACATTTGCTACATGACATTTCTTGGTAATGCCATTTTCACTGCCTCCCACCCTTTTCATTTTTGACTATCACTAAGGACTCACGTATTTTTCTCCCAACATAACTGACTACTGTCATTCTTTTTTGATGCTCAAAATGTCCCAAATTTGGTCAAGTGGAGACCCTGCAAACCAGTTCATGTCCTTATGGTATCTTCCCATTAGTCCTTAACCGCATCTTTGCTTGCTGGCACAAAAAAAATTTCCAGGATCACCTTGTAGTTTTCCTGTATGAGTTCTAGATGATTTCCTGAAACAGCTTTAAAAAAGAAAGAAAAAAAGAAAAAAGACCAATTCTATACAAATATTTCAACATTAGAGGAGAAAATACTTTCTAATTAATTTTATGAGGCCAACATTATCTTGTCACCAGAAACAGACAAAAAAGATTTTATTTTATTTATTTTTGAGAGAGACAGCGACAGAGACAGAGACAGAGAGAGAGAGAGAGAGAGAGAGATGTGTGTGTGTATGCACGTGCGCAAGCAATTGAGCAGGGGAGGTCCAAAGAGAATCCCAATTGGGCCCCATGCTGTAAGCGAGGAGCCTGATGTGGGAATGATTCCCATGAACCATGAGATGATGACTGGAGCTGAAACCAAGAGTCAGATGCTTACTCGACTGAGCCAGCCAGGCACCCTGATGAAAATATTTTAAAAAACTAAAACCAATATCCCCCATTAACACAGATACAAAAATGCTTAACAATGTTTTACCATAACCACATTTACCAACTAATGTTATCACATTAGTTTTTAATAGTATTCGTTATTAGTGTAACATACTTTTTTAAAAAACCTATCTAAAACCATCTCAACAAATAAGGAAAAGACATTTGACAACACCAATTTGTAATGAAAACTATCAATGAACTAAGAATAGAAAGAAACTACTTCAAGCTGATTATGAGCATCTATGAAAAACATACAACCATTATCATATATAATGGTGAAAGACTGAATGAACATCTTCCCCCTAAATTAAGAACAGGCAAGGAAGTCCATTCCTTATTCAACATTGTTCTGGAACTCTTAGCCATTGCAGCGAGGCAAGGAAAAGAATCAAAAGGCATACAGATTGGAAAGGAAGTTGTAAAACTGTTCTTATTCACAGACTGATCATATATGAATTCACCCAAAGCAGACGAATCCATATATGAATCTACCCAAAAAAAGGCATTATTAGAATTCATGAGTAAATTAACTAAGGCTGCAGGATACAGAGTAAACATACATAAATGACTTGTATCTCTATATATTAGCAATGAATAAGTGAAAAATAAAATAAAAATATAATTCCATTTATTTATTTTTTTAATGTTTTTATTTACTTCTGAGAGAGAGAGAGACAGCGTGAGCAGGGGAGAGTCAGAGAGAGAGGGAGATACAGAATCTGAAACAGGCTCCAGGATCTGAGCTGACCAGCACAGAGCATGATGTGGGGCTCAAACCCACGAACCGTGAGATCATGACCTGAGCTGAAGTCAGACGCTTAACCGACTGAGCCACCCAGGCACCCTTATAATTCCATTTATAATAGCATTCAAAAACATAAAAGAACAAATTTAACAAAATACATTGTGCAATACTTTTACACTGCAAACTATAAAATACCACTTAAAAATGAAAAGGCAAACAATACATTTGGAAAAAAACATGTATATGATAATCAATAATACATAATAATAAAATTAATAAAATATTAGCTATATATCTGATAAAAGAATCACACGAAAAATATTAAAGAATTTATAAAGGCTAATAAGACAACTCAAGAGAAAAGAGGCGAAAGATTTAACTAGAAACATTACAAAAGTTCTATAAATAGTCTAGAACCACATGAAAAGATGCTCATATCATTAGCTATGAGGCAAAAGCTAATTAAAACCATAATGAAATACCACCACACATGCACTAAATGACTGACAACACCAAGTGGGCAAGGACGTAAAGCAAGAACAACTGGAACCCTAACACGCTAGTGGTGATGGTCTAGCCACTTCTTATAAAGGTAAACATAATCTTACCGAACACTCAATCCTATTCCTAAGGTATTTACTTACAAGACATGAAAATATTTGTTGGAAAAAAAAAAAAAGACTTTTACTTGGATGTTCATAAAACCTTTAATGGTAACAGACCAAAACATGAAACAACCAAAATGTCCATTAGTCGGTGAATAAAATGTAGTATAACCTTATAATGTAGTATATCCACTACTCAGCAATAAAAAGAAACAAACTACTATACGTGCAACATGAATACCAAAATCGTTATGCAAAGTGAAACAAGTCAAAGTCATTATGCAAAGTGAAACTGCAGTATGATTCCATTTATATTAAATTCTATAAAAGGCAAAACTATGGTGGCAGAAAGCAGATCAGTGGTTGCCTGGGGCCAGTATGAGAGGAAGGCATTGACTGCAAAGAGGCACAAGGGAACTTTTCGAGATGATGAAAGTGTCATGTATTCCACCGGTGGTGGTTTCATAACTGGGCATGTTTGTGAAACTAATCAAAGTATACACTTTAAACTGGTGAGCTTTACCATACACAAATTACACTTCAGTAAAGCTGGTTGAAACATGAAAAAAAGAAAGCTGGCATAAGTTCAATAAAGTTTACTCATTTTACAGGGCTGCTATAGGTACTTATTATTCCAGCCATACATGCTCTAAATACTCCTAAGGCATACAACTGTCACCTAGTTTTTGTCTTTTATTATCACCCAGACAGTAAGGGGTAAGCAAAAGAGTTATGGTGCTCAATTTGTTTTAAGGTCTCAGGAAGTAGCTTAAAAATTTCTAAGATCACTAAAACAATTGGATTTTCACTTTAAACGCCAAAAAATATTTTTACTATATCATGTATTGCATACTTCTATGCAAATGTATTGTGGTAAATTTCTGTTAAAAGTTAGAAAATTTGGGGCGCCTGGGTGGCTTAGTCGGTTAAGCGTCCGACTTTCGCTTGGGTCATGATCTCGGGGTTCGTGGGTTCGAGCCCCGTGTCGGGCTCTGTGCTGACTGCCAGCTCAAAGCCTGGAGCCTATTTCAGAGTCTGTGTCTCCCTCTCTCTCTCTGATCCTCCCGTGCTCACGCGGTCTCTCGCTCTCTCCCTCCTAGAAATAAATAAAAATATTTAAAAAAGAAAAAAGAAAATTTTAGGATTGAATATGGGATGCTCTAATGTTTGAAAGAATGTTCTCTTTTCAAATGTAAACATTTTCCTCAATCCGGTTTTCTGACCCACAGGCTTACATAAAGTGGCATAGGTACAGTAGTGTTTTACAACACTCCAACCTGCCTCCCAGAAAACTGGCAAACCAAACTTTCACATTCCGGAATGTTCTGCCAATAGAACACTAGCAATCCCCACACACCCATTACTGTAACACAGCTCAGGCAAAGGTCTCTCTTTCTTTCTCAATCAGAACTCCTATGTCCCCAGGCAAAAGAAAATAAAGGAGACCACCAATCTAAAACTTCCAAAATACTTCTCCAAAATTTAGGAAACTGGGAGAATTGTTATGGCATTCTACTGGGTTTATTCAAGGCTGATCTTTGACCTCTATTTCCTTGCAATTTTGTTCATGTAACTTTCTATTACTTAAACTGGTATGCAAGACACACATAGAGTAAATTCAATCCTACTGCGATTATAGTTTGGGGGAATACAGTTAGGCAAGAAGTCAGTATTTTCTATAATTTCCTTAAAATAGTCATATAATTCTGGCTGAGGAAAGCAAAATCAGATGTAGCTAAGAATGGGACTTGTTAAATATAAATACATAGTTAAAATATAATGTCCTTGACTAAGCGTACCCTACTATAATCAGATTGCTATATCCTTATACTATACCTTCACTCTGACAGAAAAACATATCAAAATAAAACAACATCTACTGATTGCCTTCTACATACTGAGCATTGAATTAGACAATTTGCGTGTACTATTCTTATTTAACCCCAACAAATCCTGGGGAGGAAGATATTAATCTCTAAAAAATGGAAACATTATCAAATGATTAGGATTATTAAAAATATGCTATGAACCACACTCAGGAAACTCTGGGAAAACACTGACACACATAATCTTTAAGCCCCAGTCTCCTCAGCTATAAAATATGCATGCATTTCCTATTATAACAGGCACTACTACAGAGTACCTGGCATATAATGGCCACCACTTACTTCCTAAGTACCTACTATCAAGACTATTTATGGGGCTACTCATATGCACCAACTAGAAACCAGAAATGATGAATGTGGACTGTGTGACATGTCCTGTGACTGGGCACCAGCTCATCTGATCTCCCAAACAGCATCGACTGTTTAAAAAATTTCCTAGTGTAATGAAAATTACTGCTTCTGGAAATATGAAGATTCGCCAGTGAATTTAGATTTGTAACTGGAGTACCCCTAGACAGGCTAACCTCGAAAGCTAGTTTACAGCTTTCTCTAGTCTGCCATGGAGACATGATCTAAATACAATTCTGAAATTCACATAAAGGTAGAAATATATGGCATTAGCCAAGTTTCGTAATGTGGCTCTTTCAACTGCATCTAAAAATCTGAGTAGACAAAAACCAGTAACGTGAGGATAATCCAGTAAAAGAATACACAGAACCTAGAGAAAAAAATTAATCAGAAGCAAAATTAGAAATTAAAGAAAAACTTCACATGTGAGACTAACACATTTTTCAAATATAAACTGCCATCATTAATTTGTCAGGGCTAGCTATATATTTTTCCTTGGTCATAAAACACACTTCTATCATGGATATCTAATACGTCAACCTGTCTGATTACTGAAGCTGACACAACGCATACACCAAACATGTAAACCTGGTAGAGTAACTAGTATGGTTGCTCACTGCAACATAATTCAGCAGATGTTAAACCTGCACAGTGTCTGATATTCAACTCTGATGGAAGTCTTTCTGGGGTGGTTAATGAGGCCTGGGAGGGACAATTCATTTAAACTACCTGATATTTTCCTTTAAGAGAACTCTTTTTAAATGTTCTTCTTTCTCCCACTTTTCAAATTGCGAACTACTTAAATGTCCTGATCTTAAAAGGACTCTGGGAAAGCAGGGTACAATACCAAAAAAAAAAAGAAAAAAAGCATAAACTACCTGAGGGCAGGAATCACCACTTTCTTGTCTCTGAGGCCTCAATGACCAACCCAACGTCTGACACACTACTTGGCCTTCAATAAATGTTTGTTGAATACATGGAATACCTTCAAACCAAGGAGTCACTCTGGTCCAACTGAAAAAACACTAGCAATCTGGCTAGCTATTACACAAGGAGTCCAGGTTGAAACACAGTATGAATATGTATGGACAACAAGAGCTAGCACTAATCCAGCACTTAATACATGCCACACCCTACAGATGATCTCATTTGGTCCTCACACCAACCCTAGAAGGTAGGTACTCCTAATATCCTTATGAAAACATACCGCAGGAGCCGCAGCATGCCAGCTGTATAACCTCCTCCCGGTCACAATGGAGGTGGTATCGCAAGCCACCTATACGTTTAGTCTCTACAGGAAGATAGGAAGCCAGGCTCCATGCAACACTGATCACTTATCACGGAGACAGGAGCTTGCTCTGACCAAACTTTTTCCAAGAGTGTTCACAGGTCTAAATGCAGACACACCTACTCAGCACTTGAACCCAAAAAAAAAAAAGGCACATGGGTGGCAGGGGTGAGTCGAATGGTACTATGAAGCAATGTTTTGACTCATTGTAAAACTGGGTTACATGGATCCAGACCTAACATCATTACTAGTATTGTTCTCTCCATTATATAAACTGACCAACATTATTTATACAATCAACCAAAATCCTTCCTGTGGGCACACAACCTTTATACATATCTTCAACCCTACATGGTAATTATTTGTTTATGTCTGCCTCTCTAACAAGAAATTCTTAGAAGCTTCTAAGTCTTACTCATACACATATTCCCAGAGCTCTGCAGTGTGCTCAGTAGATATTGGCTGCATGAAAGAAGCAAAGTAATAAAGAACAGGAAGTATAACAGCACAGTGTGTAAATTTATTCACATGTGCCTACAGAATGGAAGGTTTGAGAGGGTTCCATTTATTTAAATTCCCTGGGTACAGACCAACTGGCAGAAAGGAGAAGGGAATAACAAGTCAAAATATGAAGATTACACAGAAATAAGGAATTTTAATAAATAATTAGCAAATTATCTATAATTAAAATTTATATACTCACTAATCTGAAGCTTACAATGGGGAATTTTTCAAAAGCACTGATATTGAAGGAGAGATGGTGATAGTAGATTTATTAAGCACCTTCAAACGAAAAGTTTAGACTCCTCAACACTCCACAAAATATTTTTAATTTAATGTAAGAAGGGAAAGACTCTGAGTAAGTAACTTGTCCAAGGTCACAGAACTAGTTAAATACTAGAGCCTCAATGCTTTTCTTTTTATCAAACCAGGCTGTCTTCCCACATAAAACACCTGTTGAGATGTTTTACCCAATTTTTTAGTGTTTTTTTTTAAGGTGGGGGGAAGGGAAGAAGAAAAAGGAAACTCCAAACTCCCTCTTTGAGAAACAGACACATCACGACAAAGCTACAGTGTCAAGCCTAAGACCCAAAACTGAGTTACCTAGTCCAAGCAAGGTCAGTTCACAATGTCTTCGCTTACTTCTGGACTCCAAAAGCTTTATTCAAAGATAAACCTTTTGCTAATAAGGAAGAAATGGTCCCGATAAGAAACGTGCAAACTGGATCACATGGAATGTCTTTTCTCACGGTTCCCAATGAAGGTCTGCCTCCCACAACAACTCTAGTACACTTATTCTGCCCACAGCAATTGGCCTATCCAGGGCACCCACTTGTAACCCGTAATTCAAGTGTCTGCAGGCCTGCTCATCCCACTGTGCTGGAGGCTCCAGTAGGAGCCTAAAGACTGTGTCTTTAGCTTTCTAGACCTAGGCTCGGATAATAGCACCCACTAAACAAAAAATAATGAGTTAATCTACCAGTATTCAGTCTAGTCTGGTGACCTAGTCTGGTGAGGTGTCACCACCAGACAAGGGCTCAGAAGGTCTGCGTTTAAAAAAATTAAGCGTCCAACTTTGGCTCAGGTCATGATCTCATGGTTCCTGAGTTCAAGTCCTGTGTCAGGCTCTGAGCCTGAAACCTGTTTCGGATTCTGTGTCTCCCTCTCTCTCTGCCCCTCCCCTGCTCACGCTGTCTCTCTCTCAAAAATAAAAACATTAAAAAACTTTTTTTTAAATAATTATAATCAGGGGCACCTGGGTGGCTCAGTCAGTTAACTGTTCAACTCTTGGTTTCGGCTCAGATCATGATCTCATAGTCTGTGAGTTGAAGCTCCTGCTTGTGATTCTGTCTCCATCTCTCTCTGCCCCTCCCCTATTTGCTCTCTATCTCTCTCAAAAATTAAAAATAAACATAAAAAATACTTTAAAAGTAATAATCAATGCTGTGTTTTAATGTTTTAAGTATTCACATTCTGAGAAATGAACATAAAGTTCTGAGGTAAACACAAGGGATGGTCATGAACTCACCCACAGTGTGTAATTCAATTTTTAAATGACTCAAGATTTTCCTTGCTGTGTACCATGCACAATGCAGATAACAGTGGGTGCTCCCATCTCTCTATAATGAGGCCCTAAGAACCAGTTCTGCCCTCAGAAGGAAGATATTCAGACAAAAACATAAATCTTCAGAAAGTATGCCAAGCAGTGTTGGCATATGCCTGCAGGGAAGGCTGCACAAAGCAAGACTGACTCCCAGCAGCTTCCACTTGTCTGTGTGAAGACAGAAACTCGACCACAGCAAGCTTCCCAGCTGCCCTCATAAGGGAGATCCCTTCCCCAACTCACTACCCAAATCAATTCTCTTTTTTTAGGAAATCATCTGCTTTATTTATTTTTGAGAGCATGAGTGGGGGAGGGACAGAGAAAGAGAAAGAGAGAGAGAGAGAGAGGGAGGGAGACAGAGGACTTGAAGTGGGTTCTGTGCTGAAAGCAGCTCTTGCTGTCAGGACAGAGCCCAATGGGGGAGCTCGATCTCACGAACCATGAGATCATGACCCAAAATCAAGAGTCAGACACTTAACCGAATTAGCCACCCAGGCTCCCCCACAAGCCAGTTTTCTAAGGCCCAGCCTTCCCATCAGAACAAGAAGGATATGGCAAGTTAGGTTAAAGAGCTAACTTAACTCACTAAAGGGTAATTTGTTGATATGTTATGACTATGACTACCAAGCATGTATTAAGACTTTTATTTTCAACTGTACAAAGGCCCTGAAGAGAAATCATCCTGTACAGTGGTGCATATATTAAGCCCCCTAAAGATAATCTGGGGGTGGGAGGTAGTGGGGGAGGCTTATTACCAGTTTCTTCCAGGCCCCAGGCCAAGCTCCCTTGCTTAGGTATTTCACCCAACTCCCAACACCTCCTTCCAAACTTCTCTCTGCTAGCATTACCTTTCCTCCCCTAACTTGTCTGCAGACACCCAATGCCTACCTTATTTTTTGAAAACTTTTCTTTTTCAGAATCTAATTAATGATGCTTTTAGGCCTGCTCTGTTATCTTCAAACGTATCTTTCTGTGCTGATGCTCCTCTACCCAGGCTGCTGTCCCAAGGTCTTAGAGCATTCGTTCTGCAATGGTTCAGAAACCTATCTCCATGCCCATCTAGCAAGGATTATCAGTATATCACTGTATACAACCTGATCCAATTAACAAAAATCTAATGCCGGAAGAATTTAGAAGAATAGAGCCACTAAGCTAAAAGCCAAAGCCAAAGCCAAAGCCCTTCTCCACAAGTAGCTGGTATCCACCATGGGCTTTCACTTGGAAAGTACGATACTGGACTACCTGGTTCACCATAGTAACACAAAATCCTTTATTTCTCTAAATTTTACTCAGTGCCTTTCACAACAACATGTCTGATGCTGAGCTGTGCAGGGATGCCAGGTTAATAGTTGGCCTCCACAAACCAAGACCCTGGCAACATTCCATTCCATTCTCACTGCTGACTGAGAACAGTGATGCTACAGCCAGTAAAGAAATGTATCCAGGGGCCGGCGCCTGGGTGGCTCAGTTGGTTGAGCATCCAACCAATTTCAGCTCAGGTTATGATCCCAGGGTCGTGGGACTGAGCCCACATCATCAGGCTCCACGCTGACCATGGAGCCTGCCTAAGATTCTCTCTCTCTGCCCCTCTCCCCTGCTTATGCTCTCTCTCTAAAAATTTAAAAAAAAAAAAAAAAAAAAAAGTTCCCAGGAATGTGCTGCTGTGCACTAGAAGTAGGAAATAGAAGACATCTTCCAGGAGAATCTGCTTAGGAAAAATTACTTTCCAACTGAAATCAGAATGGAAGGAAATGCAAAATTTGCCTACATGATTAAAATAACAACACAACAACCTTAAAGAAATGGCTCCCTCTTTGGGGTACGTCCTTAGGCTCAAGTGGCCCCCAAGAAACTGCTTAGGAGATGTAAACAGAGTCACGGGCCCAAGGAAAGAGCACAGAAGAAGGAAGTATTCTCCAAAGATATCAAGAACTAACAGTTGAAGACCTATATAAAGTGCCTAACAGCTCTATTAAGAATGTGTATGCCCATTTTACAACTGAGAAAAGTCCACAATTAAATAACTTGTCCCATGGACACACACAGCTAGTAAATTATAAACTAGTTTGTGAAGAAAAGTCATCTATCCACAAAGCCTTGACCTTGTCTATTTAACAGGCACCAGACCCCAGTCAGAAGCCAGCCAGATGGGAGAAGTAGTGCTCAGCCAGTTGGGATCCAGGCCCCGGAGCTGTGACCAGAGGAGGATGACAACCCCAAGCCTTTTCCTACAACAAGGGCAAAGTGCTGAGCTCTTTGGCCAGCTTCTTACTGATCTGCCACACTGGGCACATAGAACTCACTTCCACCCAGGGACGTGTCAATGGCAGCAAGGCAAAACAGAAGAAAGCAGCAGCAAAAGGCTTCATAAACAAATGTCCCTGGCTTGAAACTGTGTGGTCTAAAACCTGGCCTGGCCCTACTGACCTTCAACTGTGCTTGGTCATATAAAAGCCCGGTTTGTTTTTAATGCAGGGTAGGGGGAAGGGGTGGTGGTAATAAAGAGTGATTAAAATCTGCTTCACCATTCTACACTATTGTTTTGAGCCTTGACTTCTGGCTTAAATAGTATACAGAAACATTGTATTAAACAACTACTTTAGGATTTCATCAACAATTATGTAGACATATGAAGAATATGGGAGCCACAACACAAAGACAGCTGTGGAAGGGAAAGTGAAACTTAATCACTCAGAGCTGCTGAACATAAATTACTCAGTCAATATTAAGTACATGAAACCCTTCCCACAGAACCATGGGTAAAGGTCAGGGAAAAGATCATGGGTCTGCAACACTGACATCTGTCAAAGAGTACTGAAACCGTTGACATGCAGGAGATGACACTGCTAATAGGAAAAGAACACACACAAGGACTTCCCAGCTGTTCCGTGTGATAAACTAGCACAGAGCACAAGAAGTTAACTGTGATGGAAGGGACAGAGGGGTAATAATACAATTTTAAGACAAAAAAAATATTGAAATACAAAGGAGATTAACATCGGTCTAAAATGACATTTGTGGCAAATAATCACCTTCACAAGCTTGGGAAGTTTCTATAGACTGCCAGATATAATACGCTGAAAGATTCTCAAATCACAACCTTGTGAAGTAATCCATAAAAACTAAGGAGCACTTTGGGTGGCTCTGTTGGTTGAGTGTCCAACTCTTGATTTCAGCTCAGGTCATGACCTTGTGGTTTGCAGGTTCCATCCCCACATCTGGCTCCATGCTGACAGCATGGAGTCTGCTTAGGATCCTCTCTCTCTCTCTCTCTCTCTCTCTCTCTCTCCTCTTTCTCTGCCTCTCCCCTGCTCATCTCATGGTCCTTCGCTCTCAAAACAAATAAATAAAATTTTAAAAAATTAAGATCTGAATTATATCTGAAATTAAAATAAACTACCTCTAAACACTACGTATGATAGACAAGCTATACACAACACTTTTTTAAAAAAATTTTTAATGTTTATTTATTTTTGAGAGAGAGTGAGACACAGATCCGAAGCAGGATCCAAGTTGTCAGCACAGAGCCCAATGCAGGGCTGGAACTCACAAAGTGCTACATCATGATCTGAGCCAAAGTCAGACACTTAACGACTGAGCTACCCCAGGTGCCCCTAATACACAACATTTTTTAAAAAGGCAGACTGGGGCACTTGAGTGGCTCAGTCGGTTAAGTGTATGACTCCGGATTTCAGCTCAGGTCATGATCTCCTGGTTTGTGAGATGGAGTCGTGTCGGGCTTTGCAATGACAGCACAGAGCCTGCTTGGGATTCTCTCTCTCCCTCTCTCTCTCTGATCCTCCCTGGCTCATGCTGTCTCTCTCTCTCAAATAAATAAACATTTTTTTAAAAGGTAGATACAGGGGCGTCCGGGTGGCTTAGTCGGCTAAGCGTCCGACTTTCGCTCGGGTCACGATCTCGCGGTTTGTGGGTTCGAGCCCCGCGTCGGGCTCTGTGCTGACTGCCAGCTCAGAGCCTGGAGCCTGTTTCAGAATATGAAACACTCTCTCTCTGACCCTCCCCTGCTCATGCTGTCTCTCTCTCTCTCTCTCTCTCTCCTAGAAATAAATAAAACATTTAAAAAATAAATAAATAAAAGGTAGATAGTTTCATTGTTTTTAATAGTATTTTGTATTTATTTTTTACTTTTTTAAAGTTTATTTATTTTGAGAGAGAGAGACAGCACGAGCCAGGGAAGGGCAGAGCATAAGAGAGAATCCCAAGCAAGCTCCACGATGTCACTGTAGAGCCCAATGCAGAGCTTGATCCTATGAAATGCGAGATCACGACCTGTGCAGAAACTAAGAGTTGGATGCTTAACCAATTGAGCCACCCAGGCACCCCTCTAATAATATTTTTTAACATGTGCAGGTTAAAAGGAAAATCCTTTAATGTATCATTTTTCTTCACTGGAACAAAAAAGAAAAATGTCTAAGGCAAAGGAGAAGGATGCTGAAAGCCATCTATCAGTGACAGGCAGAATAACATCCTTCCACCCTCTAGGTGGTTCACATCCTAATCTCAAGACCCTGTGAATATGTTAGATCACAGGCAAAAGGGACTCACTTAAGGTTGCAGATGGAATTAAGACGGCAATCAGCTGGCTTTTTAAATTATTTATTTTTATTTTGAGAGAGAGAGAGAGAGAGACAGTGAGTGAGCAGGGGAGGGGCAGAGAGAGAATCCCAAGCAGGCATTGTGTCAGCACAGAGCCCCATGTGGGGCTTGATCTCACAAACCATGAGATCATGACCTGAACCAATATCAAGAGTCAGACACTTAACTGACTGAATCACCCAGGCACCCACAATAAGCTGATTTTAAAATAACAAGACTATTCCGGATTATCTAGGTAGGCCCAATATCCTTAAAAGTGGAAGAAGGAAGCAGAAAGGGGAGGCCCAGAGAGATGGCAGTACAAGAAAGCCCTGGCCACCTGAAACTAATATAACACTGTATGTTAGCTACACTGGAATTAAGATAAAACAAAATTAAAATTAAAAAGGAAGAACTTGGGCAGATGCTTCCAGCTTTGAAGACAGAAGAAAGGGCCACAAGGCCTCTGGAAGCTTAAAAAGTCAGACAAGCAGATTCTCTCCTAGAGCCTCCAAAAAGAACACAATCCCACCAACACCTTGATTTTATTTGCCTATGGAATCCATTTCAGACTTCTGATATCTAGACCTATAAGGTAAGAAGTGTTGTTTTAAGCCACTAAGCTTGTGGCTATTTATTAAAGGAGTAACTGGAGACTAATACACATTAATTACAAAAATGTTTTCTGTAGCAAAAGGTTCAGGAACAACACCTGAAAGTAACAATGTTGGCCATACTGAAGAACAGTAACTGATATAAGAGGTCTAGATTTCTACTTCTGGGCACAATGGTATAGCAAGGGCCATACATACCCTACCACTAGAAACAACCAAACAGTCAGATAAAATGCATGAAATGACAGTTTTCAGACCCTACATATCAGTTAATGAAAACAACAATCCGGAAGATATGCGATCTTCAACAAACAAGGTGAGCCCTACGACTGCCCCAAATTACTACCATGAGTAAGACTGCAGTGCAGGTAGGGGAAACTGACAGAGCCTGGTGGACTGTCTGGGTTGGTTGTTGAGACAGAGTTGAGAGTCTAAGGAAACCAAGGTTGTTGAGAGTTCACAGGACAGAGTACCAGAAATAACAGCCCTGCACAGAGAACACCAGAGAATCACAGAGGGTCTCCACTGAATACCAGCAAAATCCTGATAAGCACATGTATGTGAAGTAACTACCTAAGGCTGGGGGAAAAGACATCCAAAAGGATTAGAAGGACCAGCGCATGGTGCTCACACAGAGCCATTTTTAGTGCCTGTTCCCACCAGTCAAACTGGAAAAACCCACAATTGATGAGATATGGTATAGAGTACTCATTAAGGTCATTATCTTAGCTGTGGGGACTTAATTTGAGTCCTAGACCAAACACTGCTCCAAACCCACTTAACAAATCTTAAAACCAAGACCCAAAAAAGATCAAGCTGTTGCCAAGTAACTTAACTGCATCTTAGAACAAAGCTCAAGAATATTTCTAGGAATTGAAAAATATACCACCCAACAACAAGGTAAAATTCACAACATACGGCATTCAATTACAGATCAGTGAGCAAAGAGATAAGAAAACATGAACCAGGGCACCTGGGTGGCTCAGTCGGTTAAGCAACCTACTCTTGATTTTGGCTCAGGTCATGATCTCACAGTCACAAGATCGAGCCCATGTCAGGCTTCACGGGGCATGGAGCCTGCTTGAGATCCTCTCTCTCCCTCTGCCCCTCCCCTATTACCACATGCACAGGAATGGACTCTCTCAAAAAACAAAGAAAAAAAAAAAGAAGCATGAACCAATAGGAGAATAATTAATTGAAACCAACCTAGACTTGGTACAAGTTAGAATTAGTTAACAATAAAAAAGGCTTTATAAATGTTTTCCATATGTTCTAAAAAGAAAAAAATAAAATGTATAAACAAGACTGAAATTACACCTCTAGAGATGAAAACCACAATATGTGAGATGAAAAATACACTTGATGGGATTAATGGCAGATTAGACACTGCAAAAGAAAAGATTAATGAACTCAATGGCACTCACAAGGAAAACAATGCAAACCACAAGGGAAAAAAATGCAAAAACTACATATACATAGTATACGAAGTTGTGGAATCAATTTCAAGCTGCCTAGTACATGGATAACTGGTGACCCCAAATTGGGAAGAGGACAGAAAAAATATTTAAAGAACTAATAGTGGAAAATTTCCAAGCTTAATGAAAACTATAAATACATAGATCCAAGAAAGCCATAAATCTTAAGCACAAGAAACATGGAAAAAAAGAACTATAAAAATATCTTGTCAAAGCAAAGACAGGGGTACCTGGGAGGCTCAGTCGGTTAAGCATCTGACTTCAGCTCAGGTCATGATCTCACGGTTTGTGACTTTGAGCCCCGCATCAGGCTTTGTGCTGACGGCTAAGAGCCTGGAGCCTGCTTCAAATTCTGTGTCCCCTCTCTCTCTGTGCCTCCTCTGCTCACAGTCTCTGTCTCTCAAAAATAAATGAACATTAAAAATTTTTTAAAAAAATAATCAACAAAGACAGGAACATCTGGGTGGCTCAGTCAGTTAATTGTCCGACTCTTGATTTTTGGCTCAGGTCATGATCTCATAGTCCATGAGTTCAAGCCCAGCATCAAGCTCTATACTGGCCACATGGAGCTTGCTTGGGATTCTTTCCCTCTCCCTGTCCCCTGCCCACTCTCTTGCTCTCTCTCAAAATAAATAAATGAACTTAAAAAAAAATAAAAGCAAAGACAAAATAAAGACATTTATAGACATAAAAGCTGAAAAATTCATACACACTACAAGAAACGAAGGAAATCAAACAGAAGGAAACAATACCAGGTAGAAATATGGGTATAAAATAAAAAAGGAAAATTACTGGAAATGGTAACTGCATGTTAACCATTCAAACTAAATGTAAATATATATATTTCAACAAAATCATAACAATATATTGTGGGGCATAAAATATGTAAAATAAAAAATATGACCACAATAGTATAAAGGTTCAAAGAGTAAAAAACATTAAGTAAACTATTTTAAGTGGTATAATATCACAGGTTGACTGTGATAAAGATGGATATTACAAATCTTAAGCACCATTAAATAATGAAACTTTAATTAGCTATAGCTAACAAGCCAAAATGAGATAAATACAAAATAATAATTCAAAAGAAGGCAGGAAAAAGGGAAGAAGAGAGGGACAAAAGATATCAGCTAGACAATAAACTCAATCCTAATCATATCAATAATCACATTAGATGCATCTAGTCACAATTAAAAAGAAGAGATTATCATATTGGGTAACAGCAAGACAACCCTCTAAGAATCACATTTTAAATATAAAGAGACAAACGGGTTAAAACTGAACACATGAAAAATATACACTATACTAACACTAGTCAAAAGAAAGCTGCAGTGGCTAAATTAATATCAAAGTAGGTTTCAGCGCAAAGAATATTATCTGGGATAAAGATGGTCATTTTACTTTGATAAAGTCGTTAACTCCTCAAGAGAACAAAACAATTCTAAACATTATATAATTAAAAAACAGAATCTTGGGACACCTGGGTGGCTCAGTCGATTGAGCGTCCAGCTTTGGCTCAGGTCATGATCTCGCGGTTCGTGGGTTCGAGCCCCGTATTGGGCTCTGTGCGGACAGCTCAGAGCCTGGAGCCTATTTCAGATTCTGTGTCTCCCTCTCTCTCTGGCCCTCCCCTACTTATGCTGTCTCTCTCTCTCTCTCAAAATTAAATAAAAAATTTAAAAAAAAACACAAAAAACAACAGAATCTCAAAATACATGAAGCAACAACTGACCAAACTGCAAAGAAAAACAGAAAAGTCACAATTATGGCTAGAGATTTTTACTACTCTTCTCTCAATAAGAGCTAGAACAACTAGGAAGAAACTAGAAAATGAGCAAATTAAGGCCCAAGTAAGCAGAAGGGAAATAATTAAAAATCTTACTAGAGTATGTAAGCGATGAATCACAGGAATCTACTCCCAAAGCCAAGAGCACACTGTATACAATGTATGTTAGCTAACTTGACAATAAATTATATTTTTAAAAAAATCTTTAATAAAAAAATTACAAAAGTATCTTAGTGGAAATCAATATAAAGAAACACAAAGAAAGAAAGAGAGAGAGAGAAAGACAGAGAGAGACCAAAAGCTCGTTCTGGGCAAAATATTAAAATTGATAAACTTCTAAATAGAATGATCAAGAAAAAAGAGAGAAGACACAAATTATATCAGGAATGAGAGAGGTGTCACGACTACAGATTCTACAAATACTCAAAAAATACTAGAACACTATAAACAACCCTGCTGATAAATGTGAGACCTTACACAAACGGATGCAGTCCTGGAAAGACTTTAATGACCAAAGAGATTACCTGAATAGTCTTGATCTTAAAAATTGAGATTGTAGTTTAAAATCTCCCCACAAAGAAACCCCAAGCCCAGATGGCTTCAATTCTTAATTCTTATCATACATTACATGAAAAATACCAATTCTATATAGACTCTTCCAAAAAATTAGAAAGGAAAAAATAACCTCTCAACTATTCCTATGAGGCCAGAATTACCCTAATACCGAAAGCAGAGACTTTACAAGAAAACACACCACTATCTCTCCCTCATGACCACAGGCATAAAAATTCTAAATAGAATGTTAGCCCTCATCCCCCCCACAAAAAGTCAAATAATACATTACAAGGATAATACATCATAATCAAGTAAGAAACTCAAGGCTGGTAATTCACCATATTAACCACCTAAAACAGAAACCCTCCATAGCCACACAAAAACCATTTGATAAATTCAACATCTATTCCTGTTAAAAACCCTCATCAAACCAGGTACAAAAGAGAATTTCCTCAACCTGAGGAAGGGTATCTGAAAAAGGTGCAGGTAAAACCACACTTAATGGTGAAAGACTGAATGCTTTCTCCCTGAGATGAGGAACAAGATAGGGATGTTCATTCTTACTACCTCTGGTTCTAGCCAGTACAATCAGGCAACGGAAAAAAAAAAATGAGTCCAGACTGGAAAAGGGCAGGTAACATTGTCTTTATTTGCAAACATAATTACCTATAGAGAAAATACAATGATCCTATAGAAAAAGCTACAAAACTAAAGGTCAGTTTAGGATTACCGACTATAAAATCAACAGACAAATATCAATTCACTTCTATATATTACCAATGAACAATAACTGAATTTTTTAAATACCATTTAGAATTATATAAAAAATATAAAATACTGGAGATAAATCTGACAAAAGATGTAAAAGACCGTTACACTGAAAACTATAAACTATGACTAAGAAAACTTAAGACCTACACAGGTAAAATGTCCCTTGTTCGATGACTAAATATTAATACGTCCATTTTCCTCCAACTGATCATACATTTAACACAATCCCAATCAAGTTCCCAGCAGTTTTTGTTACAGAAATTGATAATAGGACTTTACATTCTTAAGGAAATGTGAAGGACCTAGAATAGGCAAGACAACTCTGAAAATGAAGAACTAAGTTGGAGGACTAACACTATCTGTTTCAGTAATTATTATAAAGGTAGTGAAGAGGTACGGTTCTGGAACCCAGACAGACAAACAGATTATTGAAACAAAAGACCAGATATAAACCAATACATGCATAGGCAACTGATTTTCAACAACTGCACTAACAACGCAGTGAGAAAAGAACAGTCTTTTCTTCTTTTGACCGGATATCTCCATATACAAAAAAGTGAACTTGGATCCATGCTTTGTCCCATATGTAAAAATTAACTCAAAATGGACCACAGGTCTAAATGGAGTACATAAAACTATAAAACTTCTAGAACAAAGGAGAAAATATTTGATACTCTGAGTTAGGCAAAGATTTAGATATAATACCAAGAACATAATCTATTAAGGAACAACTTGATAAACTGGAACTTAATCAATTAAAAACTTATCTTCAATAAGACAACCATAAAGAGAATGAAAATACAAGCCACAGACTTGGAGGAAATCTCTGCAAACATATACCTCCAGAGAACTTACAGCCAGAATATCTCAGGAGTTTTCGAATCTCAGTTAGAAAACCAATAATGGGGCACTTGGGTGGCTCAGTAGGTCAAGCACTTGACTCTCTTGATTTTGGCTCAGGTTGAATTATCTCACAGTTCATAAGTTTGAGCCCCACACTGGGCTCCTCACTGACAGTGCAGAGCCTGCTTGGGATTCTCTCCCTCTCTCTCTGCTCCTCCCCCCACTGATGTGTGCTCTCTCTCTCAAAATAAACTTCAAAACAAAAGAAAACAGGGGCCCCCGGATGGCTCAGTCAGTTGGTTAAGCATCCGACTTTAGCTCAGGTCATACCTCATGGTCTGGGAGGTTGAGTCCTGCATTGGGCTCTGTGCTAACAGCTCAGAGCCTGGGGCCTGCAGCCTGCTTGGATTGTGTCTTCCTCTCTCTCTCTCTCTCTGCCCCTCCCCTGCTCTTCCTCTGTCTGTCTGTCTCTCTCTCTAAAATAAAAATAAAAATAATGCAATATAGACATGGGCAAGATCTGAAGAGCTTCTTCACCAAAAAAGATATATAGATGGTAAATGAGCACATGAAATATGTTCACTGGGGAATAACTACTTTGGAAAATAAAATTAGGAGGTTCTTACACATACGCCTACCATATGATACAGATATTTTATTACTAAGTATATATCCAAGAGAAGTTTTATTTTTAATAGCCAAAAACTGCAAACACCCTTAGTTTTATCAAAATATGACAGATAACAAATCATGGTTTATTCATACACTGGAATACTACCCAGCATAGGAAACAAACTATTGATACACATGAGAAGTTGGATGAATTTCAAAGGCACTGTGGTAAGTCAAAGAAACCAATCCTAACATTATTGTCCCAAAACTATACATACTGTATGATTTCATTTACATGACATTCTCAGAAAGAGAAAACTATAGTGACATTTCTGTCACACATCCTCTGCCAGGGTTTAGAAGTGCGGACACAGGGTGTGACTATAATGGCAAAGCACAATGGAGTTTTGGGGGTAATGCAACTGTTCTGCATCCTGACTGTGGTGGTAGTTACACAAATCTATACATGTATTCATAGGACTGCACACCACACACACATACACAAACACAAAGTTCAGCAAAACAAAAATGTGTTAAAGTAGCATGCATACTCTCTATACACATAACACAGCCATATTCCCTCGGTCTTTTTCTCCTTCTCTCCCTTCCCTTCTCTTTAGTTCTCTTCTGCTTCCATTTTGCAATGTATTTGGGTAATCACCGTCAGACTCTAGAGACCTTCTTCATTCTGTTTTATGTGTGTATGAGTGTATAATAATAACTCACTATGTGAATATAATTTATTCAACTACATATGGACATTTAGGCAGTTTCCAGTGTTTTTCAATTACAAATAATGTTATGCATACCTTGGTGCGTATGTATCTGTATGTCAGAAGTGCATCTTCAGGGTAGGTTCCTAGGACTGGGGTTGCTAGGTCAAAATGCTACATACATACGTAGTTATGTCAGATAACATTCCAAATTTCATTCCATTAAGGTTGTACCTTTTTTGCATTTCCACCAGTAAAGCTGTGCTTTTCCACAGGCTCACCAGAGGGGTTATCGAGCTTTTAAACTTCTGCCAATCAGATAAGTGAGAAATGGTATCTTACGTATTTTTTTCTTAGACAAAGATTTGTCAATTTTTAAATAAGCATTTTAAATAACAACTTTATTGGGATAGAATTCACATATTATGTAATTCCCCATTTAAAATACACAATGAATTGTTTTTAGTATATTCACAGAGTTGTTCAACCATCACCAATTCCAGAACATTTTCATCACCCCCAAAACGAAACCCCACACCTTTCAGCAGTCTTCTATTCCTCCCTCCCAGCCCTAAGCTTTCTGTCCCTACTAATCTACTTTCTGTCTCTAAGGACTTGTCTATTCTGGACATTTTGTGTGTGTGGTCAGGCATGGTCTTTTGTGACTGGCTTTGTTCCCTTAGTGTTTTCAAGGTTTGTTTGTATTTATAGCCTGCATCAAAATTTTATTCTCTCATGGCTGAATAATATTCCATTTTATTTATCCATTTATCAGTTGATAAGACATTTGAGTTATTTCCACTTTTGGGCTATTAAGAAAAATACTTCCATGGACATTCCTGTACAAGTTTGTGTGCACAGATGTTTTCATTTCTTTTGGAATATACCCAGAATTGCTGGAACATAATGCTTTCCTTAGCATTTTGAGGCACTGCCAGCCTGTTTTCCAAAGAAATTGCACCATCTTATACTTTCAATAGCAACATATGACATTTTAATTTTTCCACATCTTCTCCAACACTTGTTATTATCTGTCATTTTTTATTACAAGCATATTAGTAGGTGTGAAGTGGTATCTCATTTGGTTTTGATTCGTATTTCTATGATGACTAATGATACTGAGCATCTTTTCATGAACTTACTGTTTGGAGAAATGCCTTCTCAGATCCTTTGTCTATTTTTTATGGGTTGCATTTTTTCTATTGAGTTGTTAAGAGTTCTTTTTGTGTTCCAGCTACGTGTCTCTCACGTCAGGTATGCGATTTACAAATCTTTTTGCCCATTCAGTGGGTTTTTTCACTTTTCTGACATCCTTTGAAAACATAAAACTTTTTCATTTTGATGATGTCCAATTTATCTACTTTTTCTTCTGTTGTTTGTGCTTTTGGTGTCTTACCCACCAGGGAAACTCAAGCATAGGCTCAATGTCTGTGGCAGGCTAAATAATGGCCACTCAAGACGTCCACCTCCTCATCCCCAAAATCTGTGAATGTTACTTTATGTGGCAAAAGGCATTTTGTGGATGAGATTAAACTAACAATTTGAGACAGGTGGTCATCTTGGATTACCCAAATGAGCCCAATGTAATCACACTGGTCTTTACAAAAGGGAGGCGGATCAGAAGGTCAGAAGGCGATGTGACGTGACGATGAAAGAAGGAAGCTGGAATGAATGAAGCAGGACAGTGGAGTGAGAGGAGCCAAGGAATGCAGGTGACCTCTAGAAGCCCACAAAGGTGAGAAAACATTCTCCACCAAGGCATCTAGAAAGAACACAGACCTGCCAATATCTTGATTTTAGAATTCTGCTCTTCAGAACTATAAGTGATTAAGTTGACATTGCTTTAAGCACCTGAAGTTGTGGCAATCTGCTACAACAGTAATAGGAAATTAATCCAGGGTGCAAGGTTTTAGTTGGGGGCCGGTCATATAGGCACTCTCCACCTAACACATTCTAGACTCCCTGAAGGAAAAGCAGGTGTGTAGCATAAACCACACGGACTTAACATCCACTTAGAAAATTTCTGTTCTATTCCACTTATCTATTTATATATCAATACCTTACTTTTTCCAAATATATAATGGCTTTATAGTATATGTTTTAATAACTGCCTATGCTAATCACACCTCATAACTTTTCTTTTTCAGCATGTCCCTAGCATTCCTACATGTTTATTTTTCCATATAAACTCTATAAAAAGTTGTGTTATTTTTTAATTGCTCATCTGTGTTAAATTAATGTTAACTTAGGGAGAACTGACACCTTTATGATGTTGAGTTCTCCTACCCAAGGGCAAGGAATGTCTTTCCACTGTTCAAATCTACTTCTCTGCCTTCAAGAATGTTTTAAAGTTTTCCTCAGATTCTGCATAGTTCTTGTTATTCTTAAAACCACTTTTTGTTGTTGCTATTATTATTGATAGCTTTTGAAATATTTCAGGCATTGCAATGTCTGAAATATTTCAAAAGCTTTTAAAGCGTCTGGTAGAAAGAGACAGAGAAGAAAGAAAGAAGGAAAGAAAGAAAGAGAGAGAGGGAGGGAGGGAGGGAAGGAAGGAAGGGAGGGAGGAAGGAAGGAAGGAAACCATAAACAAAAATACACACACTGGGGCGCCTGGGTAGTTCAGTCTGTTGGGCATCCAAGTCTTGATTTCGGCTCAGGTCATGATCTCACAGTCATGAGATCGAGCCCCAAGTGGGGCTCTGCACTGGCAATATGGAGCCTGCCTGGGACTCTCACTCTCTCTCTCTCTTTCTCTCTCTCTCTCTCTCTGCTCCTCTCCCCCATGCACTCTCTCTCTCAAATTAAAATAAAATAAAATAAATTTATGCATTAACTAGAAGGAGCAAATGTGAACGTCTGTGGGGGTTAGCAGCCCAGGTTCAATGGGCATCCATGGACAGGTTTCAAGAGGGAATAGAAATGTGGGTTAGTTGACCAAGAAGAGTTGAGTGGAACTAAGTTAAGATAATTGTTTCTGTAATTCGAACAGCCAAAATCAATAGCTTAAAGTAAAAAACAAAAAAAATAAATAAGAAAATTTGATCTGATAAAGCATAACATCTATCCCTAATAACTCTTGAGACTAAAACTCTTAAAATAAGAAATCTTCTATTATTGAGAACATCTAATTCCAATCAACTGCCACAATTATACTTCACAATTAAACACTGAAGGTATTTCCCTATAATGACCAAAAGACAGGGCACCTGGGTGGCTCAGCTGGTTAAGTGTCCAACTTCAGCTCAGGTCACAATCTCACAGTTCAAGAGTTCGAGCCCCGCATCGGGCTCTGTGCTAACAGCCCAGAGTCTGGAGCCTGCTTCAGATTCTGTGTCTCCCACTCCTGCTCATGCTCTTTCTCTCTGTCTCTCTCAAAAATAAATAAATATTAAAAAAAAATTTTAAAGACCAAAAAAAGGTTAAGTAGGCCCACTTTTTAACCACTCTTGTTTAAGTGTTCTAAAGCGCTAGCCAATGCACTAATACATGCAAACATATATGTTAATATTACTGAATAACTACACTGTTATTCAATCATTTGGGGCCCACAAAAATGGCAGTTTTATACAGTTCAATGTGTGTGTGTGTGTGTGTGTGTGTGTGTGAAAGGAAAATAAATAGAAAACATTAAAAATGATGTCAAGTTCCAAATTTGCCTAACATTTTAACACAATCCTAATCAAAAAGCAAATAGAAATTTTAAATTTTCTTCAAAATGATTTTAGTGTTTGTAGAGAATGAAAACAAGGTAGACCAGAAAATCCTTTTGGGATAACAGTAATTTAGGGGGAGGTAATGACCTGCCAAGTCACCTAATAAAATGGACAAAATAATCAGGAAAAAAAATAGATCAAGTAACTCATCCAAATATATAATAAAATTTGCATAAAAAAGAAAATATTGTGTACAACTCAATAAGCGGTATTAAAGCAACTAATCATTTGAGAAAACTAGATTCCCTACCTGATAACAAAAGATTGATGACTTACAGATTTTCATTTAAAAATAGCAATTACAAAGAAAATATTATTGGTCAATACACTTTATGCACAAGGCTTCTTACACATAACAACCATAAAGGAAACCATAAAGGAAATAAATGTTGGCCAATAAATTTTATAATAATAATAAATAGAAAATTAAAATATAGAGCACCTGGGTGGCTCAGTCATTAAGCATGTGACTTCGACTCAAGTCATGATCTCACAGTTCATGAGTTTGAGCCCCACTTCCGGTAAGCAGGAGCCCTGCTTTTGGGTGAGACCTGCTTCTCTCTCTCTTTCTGCCCCTCCTGGGATTCTCTCTCTTGCTCGCTCTCTCTCTCTCTCTCTGCGCCTTGCTCACTTGCACCCTCTTTCTCAAAAATAAAAAAAAGAAATTAAAATATAGAAAATTAAATGCAAATAAAAATTTAGAAAAATGAAATCCTTAATCCTTAATTAATGTTCCCAAACACCAATGGGAAAACTGACAAAAGGCAGGATTGAACAATACAAAAGCAATACAAATAAGCAAATGCATAATAGTATTCAGTCTTACTAGTAAATTTTTTAATGTGTCAGGCATTGTGCTAAGAGCTTTTCACCTACCATCTCAGTAAATCTTTGCAAGAACTCAATGAGAAAAATGCTATCATTACCCCTACTCTATGAATAATGAAGCTTAGACACAAAGTGGTCAATCATACCTACCAAAGCCACACAGCCAGAAAGTGGATGACAAGAGTCCAGAGCCACACTCTCAATCACTATTTCCACTTTTCAACTACTAGATCTTAGAGTCCTAGGCAAGGCCATGAATTCTCACTCACTGACTAAGGTAACTCACAAAGCAGTTTTGATATGTTCTTCCTACCCCAACTCCTTGACATACACAATGGAATGGTGGTTTCCAGAATTCTTTTCCTTGCTGACACACATTTCGACTTCGGTCCATATGTAGTATCTTATCTAGAGTGGCCCAGGATGATACCAGCTAGAGTTCACTCTTTCTGTCGAGTTCACTCTTCTGTCTCTGAACTTGAGGTACTTGTTACACCTAAGGGCATCACTCTTAACAGTGGTACGAAACCGTGGTTAAGAAACAGTACCAATTTTTTAAAAAACCAATTAAAACAATGTGACAACTTTTCTCACCAGTTTGGTGAGGACTTAAAAGAAGCGTTAACAGCCAATGAGGGAAAGCGGGCACCTTCACAAAGTATTGGTGAAATGTCAACCGACAGTTTTCTTCAAAGGCAATGTGGCAATATTCTTTTAGAATGGGGAGCGGCGGGCAGGCGGCAAAGGGCGCGAGAGAGAAGGAAGAGAGCTGGGGAGGGCACAGAGACTTAGAAAACTGATGACTGATGTTGGTTCTTTGTACCTGATAGAGTATAGAAATTTTTCTTCATTTACTCATTTGTATTTTATAATTTGTTTCAAAATGCATTTTGTGAAATTGAAAAAAGGTTCCAAACTGACCTCCAGACTGTATGTGCAGCAAGAATTATTATATATTATATTGTCCCATTTTACTGGAAATTAAAATTGTGTATCATACTATCACAAGCAAGCAAGCAAGCAAGCAAGCAAGCGCGCACACACACACACACACACCCAAGGAGCAATGACAGCCACAGAGGGATTGTAACCAAAAACAGACCTGAAGGGTGAGGGAAGAAGGACTGGCACCTCACACAGGGTTAATGTGAAGATTAAATGAGATAAGGCATGTAAAGCAATTAACAACAGTGCTCAATACAAAGAAAGTGCTTGATAAACATTAGCTGTCATCATTAAGTAATTACAACCATTATCAATTACAGGCAATAACTGCTTACATAATATATTCCCGAAATGGTGAAAGGTCAAACTTGGATAAACACTATCAATTCAGAAATACCTTTTCTTCACTCTTGTTCATTTTTTTATTGGTCATGGTTCACTGTCTCTCCTACTAAGACAGGACTAAACATATTGAAGCACTTAAAATGATAGGTGCAGGAAGAACATGACCCAGTCCTCAACCCCCAAAAGCTCAAGATCCTATACAAACACAAATAAAGCCAAATGCAGTTGGGAAGAAACTGACAATACTCAAATTTTCCTATCTACAAAAATCTCTAGGATCCTAATAAAACTCAATCTAATTCCAGTCTGCTACTTCTTTCTTACATCTTCCTCTCTTCAACACGAGACTCACTTACCTTTTTTCACTTCCAGCCAGAACCCAAGAGAAGCCCGCAGTATGGGGAGATAAACCACTAAATATGAAATAACTCCCCTACATATGAAAGATAACTACTGCTGCATTAGTTCTGAAAAGACAAATTGCCTCTTGGTAGTGCTAACCACTACTTCATTCCCTACATGCAAATCAAGAAGCAATACTTCAGATGAGTCCATGCCACCAATTCACACAAGCATTTTTTAAAATGATCCAGTTTGAAAAGCACACTGCCCGCTCTTATGCACTGCTCTACCAAGTAACTTTTAGAATGATAAACTGTATTTATAAAGAGCTCTGAGATAAGGTTTAAGTTCTAGACAGCATCTTTCTACTATAAATTCCCTAGAAAAGCATCTGCTCCAATTTAATCAGTACCCCCCTCATCCCCCAAAAAATCCAAGTAGGGCCCTTGCCATACCATGAATTTTGTAATTAACTGCTAATTAACTTGTATCAGTAGAGTTGGCTTAGACGATTTCTCAAACTTTGCTGCTGAGATGGTTTTTTACTCTCATGTTTTGATGCAAATGTAATACTATAACTATAGAAGAAAAATTTAGTTCTTAAGAACCCAAGTTAGACTGTCATATGATTTTGCAATCATAACTGATTTAGAAAAAAGTCACAGATTTGTTAGAACTTAAAAGGACTTAAAATATGTTTCAATTTATAGGTAAGTAATTTAAGGAAATAATTTAAGCATGTAGAATTCTTTGTTTCAAATACAGAGCATGTTTCTTTTCTCAAAAACTACATGTTCACAATGTTTAGTCATATATGAATTGAAATAATCTGTTCAAAAATGCAGGTCTGATTTAAGCAGCATCAAAAATAAAATATCTAAGAATAAATATAATAACCAAGGAGGAGAAAGACTTACACACATTGAAAACTAAAAAAACACTGCTGAAAGAAATTAAAGACAACACAAGTAAATGGAATGACATCCTGTGTTCATGAACTGGAAGACTTAATACCATTAAGATGTCCAAATAACTACAGATTCAATGCACTCCCTATCAAAACCACAATAGCACTTTTTGCATAAACAAGAAAAAAAATCCTAAAATCCATATGGAATTTCAAGGGACCCCAAACAGCCAAACCAAACTTGAAAGAGAACAAAGCTTAAGGACTTGCACTTCCTGATTTCAAAATACGTAACAAAGCTACAGTAACTGAAACAATATGGTAACTGCCTGAAGAGACAAATGGATAGAATACAGAACTCATGGGGCACCTGGGTGGCTCAGTCCATTAAGGATCTGACTTTGGCTCAACTCATGATCTCACAGTTTGTGGGTTCAAGCCCCACATCGGGCTCTGCGCTGACAGCCTGGAGCCTGCCTAGGATTCTGTGTCTCCCTCTCTCTGCCCCTCCCCTACTGGTATGCGCGCTCTCTCTCAAAAACAAACAGCTGAAAAAATTGAGAACTCAAATAAAACTTGTATATATGGGCAAATGATCCTCATAAAGGATTTCAAGACCACTCAACGGGGAAAGGATGTCTCTTCAACAAATGGTGCTGGGAAAACGGGGCAGTTACACGCAAAAGAGTGAATTTGGACACTTAATCTTACATCTTACACAAAATATTAACTCTAAACTGACTGAAGAACAAAATGTAAAACTGTACAAAATGTAAAACTGTAAAATTCCTAGAGAAAACTGGGGGAAAGCTCCATGACATAGGATTTAACAATGTTTTCTCGAATACAGCATCCAAAGCACAGGCAACAAAAGCAAAAATAGACAAATGGGACTACATCAGACTTTAAAACTTCCATTCATCACTATGGAATGGGGAAAAATGTTTACAAATCACCTATCTGATGAGGAGTTGCTATCCAGAATATATAAAGAAGTCCTACAACTCAACAGCAATAAAAATAACCCAGTTTAAAAATGGGCAACGGCACTTGTTGGGATGAGCACTGGCTGTTGTATTGACACCAATTTGACAATAAATTATATTAAAAAGCAAAAACAGGCAAAAGACCTGAATAGATATTTCTCAAAAAAAAAAAAAAAAGATACAAATGGCCAACAAGCATACAAAAAGATGCTCAATTAATATCACTTACAAAAATGCATAACAGAATGAGATATAAGCCTACATTCATGAGGATGGCCACTATAAACAAACAAATACAGAAGATAACAAGTATTGGTGAGGATGGGGAGAAACTGAACCTTTGTGCACTATTGGTAGAAATGTAAAATGGTACAGCCTACTATGGAAAACAGTATGGTAGTAGCTTAAAAAATTAAAAAAACAGAAATACAATATGATCCAGTAATCCCACTTATGGGTATATAAACTGAAAGAATTAAATGAAGGATCTCAAAGAGACATTTGGACACCCATTTCATAGCAGAATCATTTACAACAGCCAAAAAGTGAAAGAAATCCAAATGTCCATTGACGGGTAAATGGATAAATGGTATATAAATAAAACAAAATATTATTGAGCCTTAAAAAGCAAAGAAATCCTGTCACATGCTCCAATATAATGAATCTTGAGGACAGTATGCTAAGTGAAATAAGCCAGCCACAAAAAGACAAATCTTGCATGATTCCACTTACCTGAGGTATCTCAAGTAGTCAAACTCATGAAAAAAGAGGAGTAGAATGTGAGGTTGGAGCAGGGAAGAGAGAAATGGGGAGCTGCTGTTCAATGGACAGAGTTTCAGTTACGCAAGATGAAAAAGTTCTGGAGATCTGTCCCACAACAATGTGAATAATACTTCATACTACTGAACTGTGTTCTTAAAATGCTTAAGATGGTAAATTCCATGTTATGTGTTTTTTACAATTATAAAGAAACAAACAAATAAGGCAAGTTTGACACTCGATCATGACAGACATGTCAAGGATCCTCTTAGACAGCAGGGTTTTTCAGACCTTTGCCATAAGTACTACATGCAACAAAATGAATCATGAAAAAAGTCCGGGCTTTCTAAAAATCTTTCTAAGGCAGTCACACAGGAATGAAAGAAAAACTGATCTAGTATGGCAAATTAAACTAATGACCACCTAATCCAAAAATGCCTTCCTAAGAATGAACAAAGCACTAGAAATGGATTTTTTGGAGCTGCTGGACCTCTAATGGAAATCTCAAAGAGATTTTTCCACTGTTCAAAGCTGATGCCACTACCAGCCTCTGGATTATCTCCAGTTCCTTTTAATCAGGGCCAGTTTCTGAGAATATTCCATATATCTAGACTAACTTGTCACACCAATCTAAAACTAACGAATGTTCACAGAAAGCAAGGTAGCCTAAATCTTAACCAAAGAATATATCAGAACCTAAGAACAGTGTCAGTAGCTTTCAATACCAAATATCTGTTCCCCAGATTACCCATTCATGGGTTTCCTCAATTTCCTTTACAGAATGTACATGATCCAGAATGGCCTATGATCATTTTAATGGTAATCAAGTCAATAGTGGGGCGCCTGGGTGGCTCAGTCATTTAAAACATTGAACCACAGCTCAAATCATGATCTCACAGCTCATGAGTTCGAGCCCCACATCAGGCGGTCTCTGCTGTCAAATGCAGAGCCCGCTTTGGATCCTTTGTCCCCACCTCTCTCTGCCACTCCCTGGCTTGCACTCTCTCAAAAATAAACAAACATTAAAAAAAAAAAAAAAGTCAAGTGACATGGATATATATTCGCAGCTGTTGTTTTAAAAAAAAGACACCTCGCTGGAATATTTAATACATTGCTTTTGCACAAACTGACAGTTCTGCTCTTTCTCCAGTTGGTGTACAATAAAATCTACTACCTTAAGAACTCATCCAGGATTATACAGCTTGGTCTAGGAACAGATGGCTTGGGATGGAATCCTGGCTCAACCACCTACAAACTCTTTTACCTTCAGAAAGCTACTTAATTTCTCTGTTCCTGTTTCATGATCTATAAACTGGGGTTACATAAGAATCTGAAATCTTAAAATCCAAAAGTTACAAAAGTATGGTATACATAAATGTGTATCACTCAGTTACAATGGAAAGCAACATGCAGGAAAGAAAAAAGTGGTGTCACCCTATGTCTTATTACAGCAGACTTCTCAATCACACCACAACTGAGTCAGAGTTTTACCTGTACTCTTGAGTCTCAGCCCAGGTCTCAGGTATTGAGGGAAGATAAGGTCATTTGAGGCAAACCTTCATTTAAAACTGAACGCCTGCTATGTACATAATACTGCTGTTGACAGAGGTTCAAAAATTCCAGTCTGGGTGAAGAAATGTTCCCCATAAAATCATTAAAGTAGCTAAATGTGTCAAAATGAATGACAGATGAGTAGCAAAGACCATGCAAACAGAGATAGAGAAAGTGGAGAGGTGAGAGCCTACCGCAGCGCCCGCAGGCTGGAGGCCATTGGGAGAGCCAACCAAGAAAGTGAACAGGCATTGACACCACTTGCTAAGGGGTCAAAAATGAGACCAATGTGGCAGAGACAATAATCACATCATTAACAAAAACTGGGAAACCAGAGGTGGTGCGAGATAATTCTGCCCTGGACATGTGCAGTGGTGTGCCAGTGGCTGGACACGCATAGGAAAGAAGACATCCAGTGGGCGGCTGGAGAGCAGTGACTGACAACTAAGGCAGGATGACAACCAAGAAGTACAAAGTCATAGAAACGAAGGGAGACAAGTTCCAAGAAGCAGCTATCAACAGTGTCTGATGCTGCTTAGAACAGACAGGGAGGAAAAATTCAGCCAGAGCAAAAAGGCCTCTCTGTCTGCCAAGGCCAGTCAGAAAGCTCAAGCCACATGCAGGATGAAAAAGAATTTGTAAAATATCAAGCACTCAGCAATGATTTAATTTGTCCCCAAGAGGAGTCTGGTTTATTACTACTCTGGATGATAACCAATTAGATGATTTTATATCTACTCCCAAAGCTGATCTTTTTGGCAAGTGTCTATGAGGGCCCACTGAAAGGATTATAAAGAGAAAGAAAATAGTCATTAACAAGAGAAAGAGAGGACACACTTTTTCCAACTATAGGATTCCAAAGCTTCTGGCAGTAGCAAACAGGTTTTAGTAAAAATAAGCCAACAAAAGTTCATTAGTGAAGTAGTATTAACAAAATAATATTCTACTTACCAGGCTCTAAATTAAAGAGCAGCCACTCCACCACCATACAAAGGATTAAAATACCCCACTCTTAAGAAAATCACTTATAAAAATATTTTTACATTATAAAATAATAATTTGATTAGAAAAAGTAAACACTACCCCTAATCAATTCTACCTTCCTAAAACAAATCTCCTAATTACGTTTTAATCTCTTCTGGCCTTTATTCCAAGTATAGGATTTTGTTCACATGCTTTGTAGATAGAACACTTTTAGACAAAACACCCTCCTCCTGCATCTGTCACAAATACAACTTAAAACACAAATTTCCGCACAAAACTAATGTATCCTGCAAACAAATTGAAAAGTCCTAATAAACACTATCAAACTTTGCCTTGCCATTAATAGCCAATTTATGAAAATACATGTGACACTGAAATTTAATTTGCCACAGGCTAAAACAATCATATTCCTGAAAATCTATTCAAGTTTATATGTATTAGATATATGAGATGTAGCTTTTTATATATAATAAATTAAAAGACAACCATGCCTTCCTAAAACCCATTTCACAATGAAACTGTATTACCTGATAGATGATGTTTGTTTGTTTGTTTGTTTGTTTTTTTAAAGCTCTTATTTGCTGGTCACAATGGGCAGACTTTTTAAAAAAGTTTTTATTTACTTATTTTGGAAGAGAGAGAATGAGCAGGGAGGGGCAGAGGGAGAGAGAATCCCAAGCAGGCTACTGTCAGTGCAAGAGCCTGATGCAGGGCTCGGAGCCATCAATTGTGAGATCATGACTTAAGCCAAAGTTGGATGCTTAACAGACTGATCACCCAGGTGCCCCACAATGGGCAGATTTATAAATAGAATACTACTAAAAATTACATGTTTAGCATATGTACACATATTTTCACTATATATTTTTATCATATTTTCATTACATACATCACTGTTCTCAATATCTAGATCTTAGCTCCAAGAAAAATCTTGACACCAATCCAGGATTAAGTGAGTTATTTGTAGTAATTATAGTAACTTCTACTCTCCCAACTCTTTCAAAATCCTTACAAACTATAGAGCACAGCCAAAACATTCTCAAAGGTCCCTTTTCTCTGAAATAATAACACTACTAATGAGCAGTAAAAATGGCTGTTAAGATATAGGAACGTTAAGACATCTAGGATGTTAAAACAAGGAAATGGCTCATGCTTCTGACATAAGGAAATTAACATCTAGTCCAAACATTAAAAAAAAAAAAATTGCATTAGGTAATGCAATTAGCTATTTCTGCTGTTTTTCTTCAGCAGACAATGAGTTTTATTTTGTTGTAGAGATTTTCTAGTGAAATTCTGCTGTAATGGAGGAAAAATATATCAAATACAAAGTACTCAGAGAACTATCATTAATCTTACAGGGAAATCTTAACTTTGAAAGATTACTAGTTTATACTACTAAAATAAACACAAAAAATCCTAAGGGTGTAAACTGACAAACTGAACTCAGCCACCTTCAAAAATCTGCCCAGACTTCTTGAAAAAACTCAACAGCACATTTTGGGGGCAAATGCTAGATTTGTGCTCCATCAGATGCCTAAACTCGTGGTATCACTCACAATCACATAAGAAAGTCAATCTCATTTCATCTACTTACTCAAACAAAAACAATACTAAAGTTTAATCAGGAAGAAAGCTTAAAGAACAGGCCAGTTTTGGAGCAACCTTTGCAGAATATTTTATTAGAACCAGATTTTATCTGTGATGGGCAGAGGCTTGTGTTCTGTATTAATATAATTACCAACAATAGCTTGACTAGCTAGTTTGTACATTCAAACTGTTCACACAGACCCAACATGGGCCACAAAAGATGTTTGATTCTGCCAGGCCACTGATGGATTCAACCACATCTTTTCATACTTTACACCCTGGCAAGTAATTTTCCTCAACTGAGCCCTACATTCATGAGTGGAGAGGTATGCTAAAACTTATAAACAAACAGGAAATTAGCAAATATAGGCTGACATTTTGCAAACAAGGGAGTTCTTATCTATACACAGAAAATTCGCATATATAAGGCTGTTGGGGGAAAAAAGCAGCAGAAAGATAATAAACCTTAATGTTTTACAAGACTCAATCATTATTTTATTTCCCTGAGCTAATGGCTCATGAAGACAGTCATTCACTCAAACAAATGTTAAATCCCTGCTGTGTACCTGGCAGTGTACAAGGTAAGCAAAGGAACAGAAAATGAAGGGCACGATACCTGCCAAAGACTACCTGAAACAAAAGGAGACTTCCCCTTTACGTTGCTGTACTGTTTTAGCTTTACTAGACACAAACTATAGGCCAGCCTGTGTTGGGCACCATAAGCACACAACAGTAACAATCATCTAACTGCAGATCTGTAACCAATCAATGAACTAGGACAATACCAGGCCCCACTAGTCCTAAAACAGCAATATTTCATTCCGGAAATAATCTTGCCTCTGTCGCTTAATTCTTTCAATAGATGGCAATTCTCTGAATAATTTCCACCTATGTTAACCCAGACTGAGGTAGCTTATGGAGTTAAATGAAAGAATGTAATCTTTTGAACAAAAATTGAAAACCAGTAAGTAGAGGCACATTTGCACTTCACATTAATTTGGTTTGCATTTAGCCATTGCCTTCAAAAATGATAAAAAGCAAGGGAGTTTAGTCCTAAAGCAGAACATCACTCCGAAAGTTACTGTGGCAAGACGTTATTTTCTAGTAGTGGCAGTTTAGGGTGAAACGGAAGCTAAACTAACAAGTTCTGCTTAGCTTTTTAAAAACCATTCTCTTCTAGTGATTTCTTTGTGAAAGCTCCGTGACCACCCATTTCTCTAGGCTCAAAAACAGGTAGTGCCAACACAACCACAGATTTGGTCCTCTGGGTTACAAAATAATTTTTACCCCTGTAATAGTACCAGTTTTATAGTCGTTCAATACTAATGAGTTTTTCTTAAGGAGGGGTCAGCCCTTAAGTAAATTATAAAGGCTTGCCAACTAGAAACGGTATTTGTTTGTAAAATCTTTCACGTTAAAGATGACACCTGACCTTAAAACAAATTAAAAATGTAAACAGACTTCCAAGATCTTACTAGAGAACTAAGCGGAACTGTATTATGTATATAGAATTGCTAGCTAAACGATCAGTTCTGAAAAGCGACAAAGGAGAGGGAAGGTGAAGAAACAAGATTCTTCACCAAGAAATGTTTGAACCAATTCAAAGTAAAATTGTGTTAAGCTATGTTTTAAAGCCTTTCCACCAGTCTTGCTATTTTTACTACATTTTAAAGTGAGCTGTGTGCACGCCGTTATGAAAACCGCAACCAAAGGAGGAAAGTGTCCTAAAATTTGTCCATTAACAGCAATCAAGTCTACAGATATGCCCCTCCTACATAGTGGGCCAAGCGGCAAGAAGATACGAGAACTCAGGAAGTTTTGAAATGGCAGTGACAGGAGTCAAGGGGGAAGGCAAGGGGAAGGAATCACGGAGAACAAGAGCAACTCCGTACGGCCAACGCCACGAGTTGGCATCCGAACTCCAAGTTCCCGGCTCGGGACGGGACTCGAACGAGCAACTTCGCGCCGGACGGAGCTGCGCGCTCGGCAGCCCTCCGAGCCCCGAGCCGCAGCCCTGCGTCCCGGCTCGCAGTCCGGCCGCCGCGTCCGCGAGGGCGTGCTGACAGCCGCGGGGCCGGACCTGGCAGATGCCGGCCGGCTGACACCCACCTTCCTTCTCGGCCCGCGCCGCGGCCACTACGAGGGTCATCACCAGGTGCAGCGCTCCCAGTAGGCCGGCGGCCGCGCTCCGCGGGCCCCAGCTGCGGCTGGCCGCGGGCTCCACACCGGCCCCTGCGGACGTGGAGGCGGCGGCGGCTCCTGCTGCTCCTCCTCCAGCCCGCTTCCCCATCCCTGCCGGCCGGGGGCCGCCGCGCTCGAGGTCCGGCGCGGCCCTTCTCGGCGAGGCGGCGGCGGCGCGGGAGCCGTGGTCCGGGCTCTGGCCGCGGCGCCGGGGGCGAGAGTGGCTCCGAGCCCAGGGCTCGGGCTCCGGGCGTGGGTCTGGGTCCGTGCGTGCGTGTGAGCGAGAGTGTCAGTCACGGCCTCGGCCTCAGCATCGCCTACGAAGTGTCGAAGCGGAGAGGCCGCGGGTCAAGCACGGCGGGCAGCCATACTGGAAACGGGCACGGGCCGCGGGCTCTGGGCGCTGGCCTGCGAGGGGCGGGGCGCGGCCCTGGGCACCGCCCCCGCCGTGCCGTCACCTGGAGGGCCAGCCGGTCAGTCTGCCCCGGAGTCTGTGAGTCTTAATATCTTGTCCGGCTCTCGGAGACCCAAGGCTTCACCAGCCGGACAGGACGCGGGCAGTACAACCCTAACCTGTCACTTCTGCCCCGCGGAAGAGGAGGAGGAGGGGGAGGGAGGCAGGACCAGGCCCAGTCGCCAAGACTTATGATGGCGGCTCACGCTTCGCACAGGCAGTGACGGCAATCACGTGGAGAAGAGGAGGCCTAGCCGCGCAGCCGCCCTGGGGCGTGGGCGGGGCAGGGAGGGACTGCGGGGCGCTGGGGGAGGCTCGCCCGCTGCTTCCACGCGGGAACAAACCTCTTGCATCTCCTGGGCTGCAAGGCGAGAGCCTACCAGAGGACTGAGTGCGCGTCCAGACCTCGAGGCCCCGCGCGGAAAATCCATTCCAGTGACGACTCCTGGTCCCACCTACGCGTCTTGGCCGCCTGAGAATACTCCGGGCCTGATTCAGTTCCTGGTGGCGTTTCCTTGAGAACAGGGACTTGCTCCATTCATCATTCTATCCTCAAGTCACAGTACACAGAAACTCTTAATGGAATGCTCTTGCCCTTGGAATTATGCCTACTGTGCTGCAGGAAAACCCTTTGCTTTGTGTATATAAAGCAGCAGTGACCCTGGAGGGGGAGGGCAGGTTGTTCTCTAGAAAAGTGCCCAGTGGCCATACTGGCTTTCCCCGTCTGGGAATAATTAGTAAACGTTTTATGCACATAGTTCCTTCAAGGCCCAAATCAAAAGCCTTCTTTAGTCTCCTTCAGGAAGCCTTCTCCTGCCTCTTTCCACCTTAGGTCGAGGTTCTTGGTGGGCGTGGCTATTCTCTTCGAAATTTAAGCTCCATGGGAGTCCCTCTTATTAATAACTTCCCCCAACTCCTAACTTAGTAACTATTTTAATAACTACCCCTAATTCCAGAGCCATTTGTTTATGCTTAGCAGTATTGGTTGGATGAATCCATATACTTTTAAGGCCACTTAAGGCCTCCATCTAAATACGTTTGAGAACAAACTATAAAGGAAAATAATATCAGACTTGGCAAAGGAATTCAAGAGTGCCACCCTATGCGGTAGTCTTCTTTGTCAAGCAAGCGCGTAAATTTATTTATAAATTAATATATTTTTTATAGTTTTACCCTGGTGATTTTGAAAAGCAATTTTGTTTTCCTGAACGTTAGTGTTAAAATTGAGAAATCAAATTTTGTTCTTCATTTAATGAAGTAGGAATTGTTATAATTTCTAAATTGGATTTTCTGTATTTGTATATGTAAGGAAAGAGATTTCTGGAAGGCTTTTAACTCACGGAAGAAATCAAACCCAAGGAAAAGTAACTGAGTGCCTTGGTGGGTCAAAGCTTACCTTCCAAGGTGCAGTACAAAGAGTTGGCCACCCTCCTCCCATTACCAGGTTCAGGGCAGGCAAGCCTCTCCAACTATGAAATGCTCAGGTTCTCTTACACAGGAATCAACCACATCCTCTGATTAGCCTGAGGCTCAAGAGCCGCATGGGAAAGAACTTGCATATGTCTGTAATTGCAGCTTAGACATATACAGGCATGTTTGATCAGAGGCCAACTTCCCATGAAGCTAATGAAGCTTAGGTTTTAGGGCTCCACTCTTGAACAGGTTTCTTCCAAGACCTTCCACCTAACTGTGTATAAGCTTTAATCTTGTTCTTAACGGGCACCCCACCCTCCCCAATAGTCATGTAAGCTTTTAGGGACCACTGTACCTGAACCTCCCCTGTACTTGATGGACACTGGGAGCCAGAGGTGAGAATGGAAGTTGGTTTCCCAGAGAGGGCAAGGTGACTTCTGGGAGAACAGTAATAAAAGAAGGACTTACTAGACAGCATGGTAAACTTTGTCAAGCACCCAGGGTTGAACCACCATCACCTCATTATCCCCTCTCCCCCCCAATTCTCATGTGCCTTGGGAAGGCGAGAACTATGAGTTAAAATGGAAGAAACTATCACCAAGGACCCTTCTGAAGTTCTTGATTAGCTCCAGACCTTCCTCCTCCTTGAGGAATTAGAAAGACCTGGTCATTTAGCAGGTGGAGGCAGGCTATTTAGCTGGCAAAATTAGGGAAAACCTGCTAAACCAGTGTTTGTCAAAGTGTTCCCCGCCCCCCAGACCAGCAGCATCTGTATCAGCTGGGAACTTGAGGTCCAGCAATCTCTCTTACCAAGCCATCTGAGTGATTCTAGTACATGTTCAAGTTTGAAACTGTTGCCCTAAATTGATATAAGCCAAGAATTACAGGTTGTTGGGACTCCTCACCTTGTACTTACTTCGCTCTCTAGCCAGATTAGCGAACTACAGTTGGAACAGCGTTAAAAGGGACTCAGATAAATTTGGGCTTAAATCCCAGCCTTGCCTTTATTAGCTATATAATGACAGGCAAATTACTCAACTTTTCTGGCCTCACTTTCCTTATACGTAAAATGATACCTAATAAATTTGGGGAGATTGAGCAAGATCTGTCTGTAAGCATATAGAGTATGTCTGGCACAGGGTAGGAGAGTGTCAAAGGTAGCTATTATTGAGTACTTACTTTTTTCAAAACACCATAGTTTAGGCACAGTGAGAGTTTCGAAGATCATTGATCACACTCCCACTTCATTCACAAAACATTTGAAAAGGCTTACAAGAAGACTTTCATTTAACAAAAACATATATGAATTAAAATTTGGGACCAGGAGGAGAAAACATTTTTGGAAGTCCCCAGGGCTCTACCTCACGGGATCCCTAGTTGACTACATGTAGTCAGTGTCCTGGTATTGGGCACATCTATGCTCTTGCAAGTCCCAACTTCAGGTCGCCAGCCAGACCTCACTGTGTCTATTACTGGTCCCACCCTCACGTCTAACAGACATCTTAAACACACATGAACTCCTAATCTCCCTGAGTGTGCTTTACCTGCAACGTTTCCTTTCTCCAGGACAATTCCAACCATCCAGTTGCACAGGCCATAAACCTAAACGTTATTCTTTACTCATCTCCATGTATACCAGAATCTAACCACTTCTCGCCACCATCATGGCACACTCTAGTGTGAGTTCCATCATCTACTGCCTGGATTTCTGCAAGAACTTTCTAACAGTTTCCCATCTCCAACTACTTTTATAGTGAAAAGTTTTCACTCACACCAATGGCCTAGAAGATATAAAAATGGAATGCTCTGTTATGCTTCAACGAGTTCAAGCCAACTGAAGCTGGTAAAGGATTGTGAACTTTGAGTGACCTGTAGGCCAGACCCTTATTAGACCTAACTGAAGACTGTTCCTCTCCAGTGAACAACGGACCTTGTTTTATCCAACACTGTTCCTGTTCCTTCCTACCCAGAGTCCCGGTTTTCCATCCTTGACTAGCACAACCATCTCAACCCCTTTCCCTCTCTCTAGCACTTAAAAAACCCTGACTATTCCTATTTCATAAATTATTTACTCAGTCAAGTTTTTCACTGGTGCCTTTCCTTTCCTGACAAGTATAGAGACTCAGCTTTGATTTTTCTTTCTTTTAGTTCTGGTGCTCTTCGCTTTATGTTCTGGCATAAATTTGCACACTTACTGTCAACACGGCACCCAGAAGGACCCATTTAAAACCTAAGACATTTCATCCTTCCTACAATGGCTCCCATCTCAGGGTAAAAGCCAAATCTCTTATGATGACTCCCATGGCTGTACATGATCTGGCTCCCTGAGATCCTTGACTTCCACTGCCCTCCTCCAGGCTCAGCCTGTTTCAGCTCAATCACCACCATATTGTTCCTCAAACACACCACAGATGCTTCTGCTCCAGGATCTATGCCCTAACTGTTCCCTCTATTTGAAGTGCTTTCTTCTCCAGTTTTCTGCTTGGCTCACTCTCTCTCACCTCCTTTCAGTCTTGGCTCAGTTACCACCTACTCAGTGAAGCATACTCTGATCACCATTGTTAATACTTCAGTATGCCCACCCCCAAGACCCAGTCCTCCTTACTCTGTGCTCCTCTTCTCTTTTTCCCATAAAACATCACTTTCTCTAATACTGTATAATTTATTTGTTCATTATGTATGGCCATCGTCTGTCTTTCACCCCCATCTGTTTTATTCATGGTGTATCCCAAGCTTCTAGAATGTATGAAGCATTTACTAACACTTATAGAGTAAATGAATAAATGGGTGGATGGAAGGGTGAATTAATTAAAAATAGAACCAAAAGATAAAGAGCAGTAAGACATAGTCCTTCTGCTCAATGGAACCTAAAACCCACTGGATAAGATAGACATGTAAAGAATATAATAGGAAAGAGAGAACCCCAGGAGAGAAGAGGAGAGGGAATATGAAGGCAGCCCTGGGTTCTACCAATTCCTTTATTTATCCAGCCTTTTCAACGTCCTCAACTGATTTTTCTTTGTTCTTATTTCTGTGTCTCTCATCTAGTTCAGAGTATGAATAAAGCCTACAGCAATCAGAGGTGAATAAGAAGAAATGTAGCATATTAACAATCTTCTTCAATAAACCAAGTGATCTGTTCATTTTGTGTGCTGTGTGCCTTATTCCTTGGTAGGTTTCCCTTGGTGGTGTTCTTCTTAAAAAGAAATCAACTCACAAAGCCCCAGGTTTAAGTTTGCGCAACTTATTAGGTAAATTGCTGCAGGCTAGGTTAGGGCAAGTAAATGGAGAGCTTCATGCTATAGGATGAAGATAGTGGTTTACGAAGTGGTGAGCTGAGCTCACTATCTGTGTGAACTCTATCCTATTTGTATCTCTTTACCTCGTATATTCGTCAAGAAAACTAGATTCCTTTTCAGTTTCCAACTTCACGTGAACTAAGGCCTCGTCAATGACAATAACAGCTACCACATATACACCTCTGCTAATAAACACATTGATTTAGATGCTATAATTAACTACAGTTTTATTTAATATTTTCCTTCCAAGCTGACTGACACATCTTACAAGCTTTTATTAATCTTTCTAGCATTCGTAAGAAATATTTTTGTGGTAAACGTTCTCATTTGAGATAAACCAAAACTTTAGCCTGTCATTCAAATTCTCCACAACGCACTCCAATACCTAATTTTTTCTCTCCTAGAAGACTTGTCATTAATCTTAGGACTTTTTGAAATGTTTCATGTGGTTTAGTGGTCTTTCCATTTAAAGGAAGGAGAAAATATTCTTTTTTTAATGTTTATTCATTTTTGAGAGACAGCGTGAGCGGGGGAGGGGTGCATGTGCGCGCACACACACACGTGCGCGCACACACACACATACAGAATCTGAAGCAGGCTCCAGACTGAACTGTCAGCACAGAGCCCAACACGGGGTTCAAATCCACAAACCGCAAGATCATGACCTGAGCGGAAGTCGGACGCTTAACAGACTGCACCACCCAGATGCCCCAGAAGGAAAAAATATTCTTGAGGACAGAGAATACCCTAGTATTTTTTTCTTCTTCCCACATCCTCTACCATTGTCCTCTCTAGTACTCAATAAGTACTTTGAAATAGACTTTTAGGTTGTCCTGAGTTTCTGGACTGTCCTAAACACCATTATTAAAGAAACCTATTTCAATCATCATTCAATTGTGCTTAAAATGTCATGGTCTGGTGGTAATTAACAGCTTTGAAAAGCCATCAAGTGGTGGCAGGGTGGTGGAAAGACGTTGAACAATATGTTCAGGGATTTTTGTGTTCCTATCTCTCCCTGTTGTTTAACTGTTTGTAAAAATTCCAGGAATATTTCAATAAAGGCAAGGACCAACATATACTAGATGCTCAGATGCACATTAGAAATGAGGAAATACAAAATTAAGACAATAATGTACAAGAGTAAAATAATGACAACTGCTGAGATGAAGACGCTATAGGAAAGAGACAATTTTATCTGCCAAGTCTAGTGTGACTGCCCTAAATGAAGAATTAAGAACTGGCCATTATAGGGGCGCCTGGGCGGCTCAGTCAATTAAGTGGCTGACTTTGGCTCAGGTCTTGATTTCACAGCTTGTGAGTTCGAGCCTGCCTCGGGCTCTGTGCTGACAGCTCAGAATGTGGACCCTGCTTTGGATTCTGTGCCTCCTTCTCTCTGTCCCTACCCTGTTCTCTCTCTCTCCCTCGCTCTCTCTCTCTCTCTCTCTCTCTCTCAAATAAACATTAAAAAATAATTTTTTAAAAAGCCTGGCCATTATGTGTGGAGCCTGTAATGGCATTCTGAGAGCAGTTATCAGAGCTAATACACACACATGCCTGGGCAGTGTTTCCATGAAGTGAATTCTACTTTCTGTAAACATCATTACATTAATTTCTGGTATTTTAACCACAACTTAAACTTTGTATTTTAAGTCTGGTATTTTAAAACCATGTAACATGGCTGGTAAAATATTTCTATGACCACAAATTAACAAGTCTTTGAATTATTCTTAAAAGAAAAATATCATCAAAGAAATAGTCTGTGCAAGCTCTCAAAAGTAATATTTGTGTTTCAGAGTTATTCTACATCATGGTTAACATCTGTATTCTATCATTAAGGTTTGATGCTTTGAATCCCTTTGATAACGTACAGGCCAGGGAATATTAACAACAGACTCCTTGATCTTCATAAAATATGTGTTTTGTCACACAACGGAAAATATGATTGCAAATAAGAGAAATGTTTTTGTTGTTGGAGAAAATATTGTTTTCTTTTCAGCAACGTGATTTCATTTATGAATAGCCTCACCAAAAATCCATAGGACTTCAGAGCAAGAAATGACCTTATATATAAAGTTAAGGCTTTGGAAGTACCCCCTCCATGTCCAGCTATTGTTTGGCAAATTACTCAGCCTTTCTAAATCTGTTTCCAGTTTCATGTTTTAAAAAATGGCAAAACAAAACAAAACAAAACACTACTGAAGGCGAGTTGTAAGGATTGAATAAACTAACTTTCGTGTAACTATCTCGCACATGACAAGGGCTCAGTAATGTCCCTGTTTCAATAATGATTATCATTACAGAAAAGGAAACTGAGGCCCAGAAAAGAAAGGATCTGTCCAAGACAATGTCAGAGCGGAGCTTTGTTTTTGTTTTATCTTTAGGTCCATTTAATTTGTTATGTCTACAGTATTTTATTTGGCAGAGTGCTCTTATAATTTTTGTATTAATCTTACAACAATAATGAAGGCTAAGAAATGAAAACTCTACAGCTCTACCTAAATGATAGCACAGATCAATCCAGTAATATCATAAGAGGTGAGTCAAATGATTCCTCAAGGGGTCTCTCCCTAAAAGGTTACTAACCAGAGCTTGAACTTCCCTGAAATCACCCACTCAAGCCTAATCCCTTTATATGAGCCAAGATCAGCCTGGTTATTCTGTGATAACAAACAACCTTCAGATTTCAAAGATTTAAAACAATAGATTTGTTTCTCTCTTCCACTACCTGTGCACCCAGGACCACATCCAATGGAGTGAGCTGCATCGCTGTAGCAGAGTGAAAACAGCGCTCTTGAGGGTTTCCTAATGGCAATTAAATTATATGGTGGAATTGATTTTCATCCATCTACTTATAACACATTGGTCAAAGCAAGTCACATGGCTACACCTCACTTCAAAGGATGGGAAAGTGTAATCCTGCCTATGGCTAGATTAGTTAATAGCCCTGATGACTATCACAGCCTTGAACTTATGTTCTCTTCTCCTTGGAAAATAAATAGCAGTCTGAGAAAAGATGGTGGAAACTGGTTTCAGTTTCTCATGAATTATGAAGTTGTACAGAAGAGCCTTAGTTTTAATCATTTATACTTTGTTGGTTGGTTTAATATATTTTTGTTTTTTTGTTTTCAAGTTTTTGTTTAAATTCCAGTTAGTTAGCAAAAAGTGTGGTATCCGTTTCAGGTGTACAATTTAGTGATACAACACTTCCATACAACACCCAGTACTCATCACAAACAAGTGCCCTCCTTAATCTTCATCACCTATTTCACCCATCCCCGTTCACTGCCTCTCTGGTAACCATCAGTTTTAGTTAAGAGTCTGTCTCTTGATTCGCTTCTCTCTTTTTTTTTTTCCCTCTGTGATTGTTTTGTTTCTTAAGTTCCACATATGAGTGAAATCATATGGTATTTTTCTTTGTCTGGCTGACTTATTTCGCTTAGCATAATACTCTCTAGCTCTATCCACATCGTTGGAAATGGTAGGATTTCATTCTTTTTATGGCTGAGTAATATTCCATTGTATATATATACTACCTATTCTTTATTCATTCATCAGTCAATGGACATTTGGGCTCTTGTAGATAATGCTCCTCTAAACATCGGGGTGCATGTATCCCCTCAAATTAGCATTTTTGTATTCTTTGGGTAAATACTAAGTAGTGCAATTGCTAATTGTAAGGTAGTTCAATTTTGAACTTTTTGAAGAAACTCCATACTGTGTTACACAGTGGCTGTACCAGTTTGCATTCCCATCAACGATATAAGAGGGCTCCCTTTTCTCCACATCCTCGTCAACATTTATTCTTTCTTATGTTGTTGATTTTAGCCATTCTGACAGGTGTGAGGTGTTATCTCATTGTAGTTTGATTTGCATTTCCCTTATGATGAGTAATGTTGAGCATCTTTTCATGTGTTTGTTGGACATCTGCATGTCTTCTTTGGAAAACTGTCTATTTGTGTCTTCTGGCCATTTTAAACAGGATTATTTGTTATTGGAGTGTTGAGTTTGATAAGTTGTTTATATATTTTAGATACTAACCCTTTATCAGATATGTCATTTGCAGATATCTTCTCCCATTCCATAGGTTACCTTTTCATTTTATTGATGGTTTTGTTTGCCCAGCAGAGCTTTTTTTAAATGTTTATTTGAGAGAGAGAGAGAGAGAGAGAGAGAGAGCAAAAGAGAGAATGAGTTGGGGAGGGGCAGAGAGAGAGAGGGGACAGAGTATCCAAAGTAGCCTTCAGTATCCCATGAACCGTGGGATCATGACCTGAGCCGATGTTGGATGCTCAACCAACTGAGCCACACAGTCACCTCCAGAAGCTTTTAAATTTTGATGAAGTCCCAATAGTTTATTTTTGTTTTTGTTTCCCCTGCCTCAGGAGACATATCTAGTAAGATGCCATGGCCAACATCAAAGAGTTACTGCCGGGGTTCTTCTCTGGGATTTTAATGGTTTCTTGTCTCATATTTAGGTCTTTCATCCATTTCGAAGTTATTTTTGTGTATAGTGTAATAAAGTGGTCCGGTTTCATTCTTTTGCATGTTGCTCTCCAGTTTTCCCAGCCCCATTTGTTGAAGAGACTATCTTGTTTCCCCATTGGATCTTCTTTCCTGCTTTGTCGAAGACTAGTAGACCATACAGTTGTGGGTTTATTTCTGGGTTTCTATTCTATTGTAGTGATCTATGTGTCTATTTTTATGCCAGTACCCCATTGTCTTGATCTCTACAGCTTTGTAATATAGCTTGAAGTCCAGTTTAATATACTTTTATTTAAATGTAGTCACCAATGAAATATGAATGCTTTTAAAAGCATTTGGAGAAAATTCAAATTTTAATTATGGTATTTGCATGTCTTAAAAAAGCAATATTTGAATACTGGCTGGAGTTTTGATTAAGCATTGTTGATTATCTTAGGTGTGATCCAGGTTATTATGGACTTTTTTAAAAAGATACTTTATCTTTTAGAAATATATACTGAACTATTTATGAATAAAATGATATGATGGATTTGCTTCAAAATAGTCTACAAGGTAAGTGGGGGCAGAAGGTAGGGTTACAGATAAAAGAAGATTAGCCTTGAATTGATTGTTACTGAAGCCAGGCGACTGGTACATGGAGGTTCATTATACCAGTCTTTCTACTTTTAGGTACACTTGGAATTTTTCATAATAAAAAGTTTGAAAATAGCAATAATAGGCCTCCAGCCACTTCAACCCCAGATCTAGCTTCTCTAGATATGGCTACCAAGGGATCTTAAACCATCACTGGTGTTAGTGGGGCCTGGCTCGAAAGATCAAATCATCAAGTTTCATCCAAAGAACTTGTGCACTTGCCGTATATTTGAAACAACCAAACTGGGCCCAAGGTGGCAGAAGATAATGCCCATGCCTTGCAGCATCTGACAGAACCTCAGAACCACCTACGCTTGCCCACTAAAGAGGCTGAGTGCTCAGAGCCTCCTGAGGCCATGGTTGCTTGTCCAGTCTAACACGAAGACTCAAGTCCAGCTCTGAGCTAAACTCCTCTTCTCAGATTACTCTCTGAGTAAAGGCAGAACACTAGAGTTTCTTTTGTCACTATTAACCCAGTGCACAGAGACCATTGATGTCTCTGAATTATGTATAAATGTGTGGGACATGAACATGGGCCACAAACGGACCTCAGATGTGACCGAAGTGCTGCTACAAATGCACCTCCTGCTTCCTAAGGCCCCTGGACTCCATCAAGGCCCTTCTCCTTTAGGCCAGCCCACTCTCAGCTCTAGCCACTGCCTCCCTGTTCCTACCAGAGGTGCTTGTTGTAAGCATCACCAGGTTGACATCGGACACGTAGTGCATCCTCCCGCTGTGAGCACTGACCCCTTGCCCACAGTTGTGGATCTCTGACACATGGATTTATTCTTCATGATTTTCTTACCCTGCCATGGCTGATTGGCTATGAACTCCTATCCCAGGCTAGTCCAATCGAATTCTCTTGAATTTTTTTACTAAGAGATATTCACATTAAGGGTGAATTCTGAGTTATGAAAATGGCAGAGCTTACAAAAGACCATCTACAAACTGTTGCTCTAGAGTCTCTAGAGCTGCCTTGGGCCCTACTCTCCAGAGAACTGGTTGCTCAGCATCTCCATGGAGGCCATGAAATAATCCAGTACCACTAAATATGTATATATGTAGAATTAAGTTTCCTTTCTTTGTTGAGTGCCTTGAGGGTGTGGTGGGAAGGCTCTAAGATGGACTCCATTAGTTCCACATTCTGTTATTCACAGCTTTCTGTAAACCACATCCCAACCCCACTTGGAGTATGAGCTGAACCTAATGACACTTCTAATGAATAAAATATGGAAAAGTGATGTGATTGAATTGTAAGATTATGTTACAAAATCTGTCTCTTCTTGGGGAAGAAAGCAGTCCTGCTGTGAATATCACTATGGGAAAGCCCCCTAGGCAAGGCCGTAACCCACAGCCAGCAGGGTCCTGATGCCTTCTAACAGCTACATGAGTGGGCTTGGGAAATAACTTTGAGGCTTGAGATGATTAAGACTACAGGCCTGGCTGACATTTTTGTCACAGGCTTGTGAGAAACTCAGCCAGAAGCATCCAGGTGAGCTATACCCAGATTACTGATAATAAATGTTGCTAAGCTGCTTAATTGAGGGTGGGGGAGTAATTTGTTACACAGCAACAGGTAGCTAATACAAGGGGTTACACATATTCAAAATAAAAAGGAAATCTTAAAAACTGAGGAGAATGAAAGGAGAACTAGCCTAATTCAAAGTTACAACATGGATTTTAATACTCCTCTGTCAGCATTTAATAAAAAAGGTAGACAGAAATCATAAAAACAGAGAAGACCTGGGTCACACTTTCTGCCAATTTGACCTAACTGATGTTTATGGAGCACTCCACCTGTGAGCAGAACACACAATCTTTTCAAGAACCTGAGAGCTCATCAAGATACACCATCTTCTGGACTGTGAAACAATCCTCGATAAGTTTACCAGGACTAAAATCAGGGAGTACGTACTTTAACTACAATGGAATTAAAATAGAAATCAATATTAGAAAGATAACAAGAAAATGAAAACCCTCACATGTTTGGAAATGAAACCCTTTAAATAATGCATGTATTAAAGAAGAAATCACAAGAGAAATGAGAACGCATTTATAACTTGAGGATAATGAAGACCTGACATAGCAAAATTGGGGGGGATGAAGCATAAGCATTGCTTACAGAGAAAAGGATAACTGCAATGCCTGCACTAGAAAAGAAGGAAAGTTTAAAATCAATGACATAAGTTTCTGCTTACAAAACCAAAAATTAAGCTCCTATGAATAGAAAGAGAGAAGAGTAAAATTAATAAAATAGAAAATAGACAAACAATAGAGAAATATCAGTTAATCCAGAAGTTGGTTGTTGAAGGATCAGTCTCCTAGTTTACCACTTTACTCACTCTTTCCTTCATTTTGGAGCTCATATTGACCACTTAGACATGACATTCAGCTCTGTCCTCATGACTAAGACTTCAGCTTCTGTATCCTGTATCCACTCTAATTAGTTTAAATTGGAAGGAACTTATTAAGAGATATTAGAAAAATCACAGTGTCCTCAGATGGGCCAAGTTTTTAGGGACATAGTCCACAATCTTGTCATAGAACCAACCTAGTAAGGAAGATCTGACCCCAGAACCACACTGCCTCTGTCTCCACCACACCAGCAATATGGATGCCCTGGGCCCTGTCCATTTCTTCTTGGGGTTGACTTCCAAATGGTTTCTCACACTGATTTCATCTGATTGATTACCAGTCAAATATCCATACCTAAGTGGGAAGGAAGACTAGGAAAGACAGGATCTGGCTTCCATAATTGAAGGTACAGTCACAATCTAGGAAGTCATTAAAACATGGAGAGGTGTTTGAAAGATTTTAGATAGGCACTAATGATAGATGAGTACCTTAACTTTCATCTAGTTCCCAACACATTAGGCTTCCCATCTAAGATGTTCTGTCATATACCTCTACCATCCCACCATCATACCTGCTGAGCAGAGAACTCTCTTCTGGCATGCTTCTTTCCCGCTAATCCCATATACGCTTGCCCAGGGTATTGTTCATGCATTAATTCAGTGTGCATTAATTGAGCCCCTACTACATGCCAGACACCGTGATGGGCTCTGAAGACATAGTGCTGAGCAATCAGCACAGTTCATGACGTTATAGACTCTACCAGTATTCATTAGGACACTTCCATGGAAGGTAAGATAAACTGACAAGCCAGATTAGCCAGAAAGGTAGACATTTTTTTTTTTAAGTGTCTCACAGATTCTCAAGGACAGGACCATAGGTGGGCTTCAGAACGTGTTTCAGAAAGAATATCTCTGAGAATACTTCCCCTCTATGTACCTCTCATCATCCTCATCCCTATCCTTGAAGACTTACGTTCTCTATTATCCCATTCCCATGGCATAAAAACATGTGGGCTGCAGTGTCTATTCAAAACACAGAACAGACAGAAACAGAATTTCAGACTGATTGTCAATTTGCAAGAAAGAGAAGCAAGGCCCATCAGATGTGTTTGGCGGGAGGTGCAGGTGTAGTATTTCAAAATATTCAAGGCTACTGGGGGGGTTCTTCCATTCCTGGTCAGAGAGGCGATAAAAGGGTCGCTATGGACTGGGCTGATACCCCCAAATATTATACCAGTTTGCCCAAGTCGCACAGGTAGGAATGTGATGGTGTTTGCACTTATTGATGGAGGTTGTAAAATAACTGACATTCACCCTGATTTGGGTTCAACATAACTTTATGGAAAAATCTAGAATCAAAGACAAATGCTAAAAACAACAAAGGTAATTTAGCTGCAACTCAAATCTTTTCTCTAGTTGTTCTCTCCTGTGCTCTGATACACCACCACCATCACGATTGTCATCGTCACCTGGCGCCCAACTCCTGGGACTTTCACCCTGTATCTGTCAGGGTTCCAAGGGCATGTGGGCAAATGTTTTTCATTGATTAAAAATAATAATAAAGTCTTGGGCTTGGAAATTCAACTTTTTTTAAAGTTACCATGAAAACATCCTTTATATTTGTTCTCAAATAGACCATTTCTATCATAGAAAGAGGAAGAGTCAGGCAGAGGAGGTGAAGGAAAAGCAGATTTTCAGGGTCTTGCACAGTGTGATGTTCCTAGGCTGCAGTGCTTGGTGGCAGAGAAAGGATCCTCACCCAGGCTCAGCTCTTCCTGTGATTTCTGAGGTCAGGCTCACACTTTTCCTGACCTTGGGTTCCTTTGGGCTGTCATGCTTCCCTGGGAATTTCCTCTCCTGTTTCTCTGACCCAGGTTTGCAGTTTCCAGATACAATCTGGCAGACCCACCCTGCCCCCCCCTTCCCATGGTCCCTGCAGTGCCTCATCTTGAGCCATCTCATATCTGCTGTTTAAATGCTAGTTTTCAAAAATCCATTTTCCCACAATCAAGCATAACTATTTGGGTAGATTGTTAAAAACAAACACATCTGAAACCAAACTAACAAAACAAAAAATGTGATACAGTGTCCTCCTGTGCCTGTAATGTAAATATTATAAGCTAAGGGTGAACAAAAGGGAAGTTACATTTCCTTTGGATTTGGAGTGAAGCTCTCAGAATGCTGAGCAAAGGTGTTCCTTTCCTTCTACAACCTTCCAGGAATACAGAACAGGAGCAAGCAAAGGGAGTTCAATCTATGTTGCTAGACTTTGAGAATCATTTCAAAGCTTTTTTGTCTCTTGATTACTTTTCTATCTGTTGACATTTTTATTTTAGCAGGAACTTATGGAAGGAATGCAAATATTTTAGAATCTCTTTCTCCCCTTACACTGAATTGGAATGTTTTCTGTGGATTATTGTCATGAGAAAGTAAGGATATAATTAAAATATTTAATACATATATTCTAAAACTACTTAAAATTAGATTTATTCTTATTGTCCATTAAAGAGGTAAGCATCTCAGAATAATAGACACTGTAAAATGTATTATTTAATTAAAGAATCCCTTGACACATAAAATAGTAACCACTGTATCTGGTCATACATGGTGAGTCATTAAGGCTTAGGCTCAGGGTTCAGATTGTCTGCATTTTTGATTTGTTTCCTTTTTAACTTCTAATTTTGAAATAATTGTATTCACATATAACTGTAAGAAACGAAAACAGGAGAAATCCTGTGTACCCTTCACTGGGTTTCCCCCAGTGGTAACATCTTGCAGAAATATACTGTCAAAGTTAGGAAATTGACGTTGGAACAATTCACAGAGCTTTTTCAGATTTCACCAGTTTTAATGTATTCGTGTGTGTGTGTGTGTGTGTGTGTGTGTGTATTAGTTCCATCCAATTTTACCACATGAAGATTTGCGTAACTACCATCCCAATCAAGATTCTGTTCTATTACCACAAGGATCTCTACTCTTTTATAGCTACAGTCATCTCCCTCCCTAACCTCTGAAAGCCATTAATCTGTTCTCTATCTCTATAACTTTGTTATTTCAAGAATAGAATCATTTTTGAGATTGACTTTTCCCCCTCTCAGCCTAATGCCCTTGAGATCTGGCTTCATATCTTATTGGCTGTGTAATCTTGGGTAAGTTATTTGACTTCTCTGTCTCAATTTCAATTCAAACCAAGGTTTATCTGATTCCAAAACCTCACTGTCTCCAACTACACCATCTTGCTTCTTACATACAGTAGAGAGGAGGTCTTGTGTTTGCTATATTTTATGTTTCCCTATGGAACCTTGGAACATGATTGGGACCATGTCTTCTAAACCTCCTCTCGACATTTTCAGATGAATACTGGGTAAGGAAAAACACTATTTGGAAATGCCCATTGGATAGTTTTAGGTATTACATTTTTTAATAATCCTATTCTTTTCCTAAGTAATTTTACATATATTTAAAGGAGCCTTGTTTTGAATGGAAGTCCATTTCTGCTGCCCCCAGGGTTTACTTTTGGTCAGTTTCTCATTTTATCAGTGAAGATGTACAGACAGGTAGCATTTACCTGTTTTTTTTTTTTTTTTTTTTTTAAGTCACTTGATTTAGCCTTAGATTGTGGCACAGCTCTGGGTATACTGCCAAGGGAACAGTCCCCCTACTGTGCCAGTTGGCTGATAATCTATGGTTATATGTGTATAAAGCATTTTTATAAGTTCACAGAGCTCTCTGCTCAAATGTCAGCTCTACAGAGAGGCCTCCCTGACCACCTCTAAAATAGCATCTGCCTCCTGCCTCTCTTCATTCCTTTACCCTACTATATTTATCTTCAGAGCACTTGCCACCACTTGACACATTATAAATTTATTTGTTTACTGTCTGTCTCTCACCTTCAGAATGTAATCATCAGGAGAGAAGGAACTTGTCTGTTCCTTGCTGTATTTTTTCTGTTGCCTAAAGTGGTCTCTGACACATGATGTTTTTAGAATGAATGAATGAAATGGGCAGTGAATGAGTGAATTCTCCCACTGTTAATGGAGGGAGGGAGGAAAACGACAATCTATCCCTAGAGAACTGAAAGGATAGATGGTAACCTGAGCAGGAAAGACTCAGGGTATGTCAGTGACCTCCTTTTGAGCCACAGAACAGAGGTGAAAGTGCTCCCAGAATGAAGCTGGGGATAAAATAACAAAGGTAATGACAATAGCAACTCTGTAGCAGGAATGGATCCCAGTCCATAAACTTGGGCGTGCAAGAAAAACAACTTTATTTTTCTGTAACTTAACCCAACTTTTATTCTGATGCTTGATGTTGACATGATGGAGGCACTTAGTAGCATTTGAGTTACTGCCCTGCCTCGACCCTTGTCCTTTGATGGGGTGGTGCGTTGAGGTAGTCATCTACAGATGGCTGAGACGGTGCTGCTGCCTGTCTGTGAGCCTGAAGAGACTGATGGGAGATAGGCTCCCATCTGTGTTCTGAGCCTATGTCACCAGAATTTCTCCTTTGTCAGCTATTTCTGACTCACTCACTGGGTTCTGCTACAAGGTCATTTCCCTACAGCTATGTTCTCCTTTTTAGCCATGTCCGTAATTTCTGTTCTCAATTCCATGGTAAGTTTTAGTTCTTCATTCTCATTCCTACTATACGACTTTTCGCCTTATTCTCAGGTCTAAAGGTTAGGTAATGAAATGAGGTAATTGTGCCCAGAGAACTCCTACAGTGTCCTTTTTCACCATGAATATTTCCTAATTAAAATATCTCCTTTATTTCAATAGCCTTGTTCCTAAATCAAATATTTCATTTCATTTAAATGATGGGTATTATATTACAGCTCTATAGATTGATAAGGCATTAGTACTTGGGTTTCTTTTATTATAAGTGAATTATTCAACTGAATAAAGTGTCTTTAAAAAAAAAACAATTTAAATGCAATCATAGTACCAAAATCTCATGAGTGAAATTTCAACACTGTTATTAGACAGGTTTTACTTTAAGCAAAGTGGGGGTACTAATATCAAATGCTGGGAATTCACAGAATCTAAGTCAGTAACAGGCAGTGTATGTCAGAATCAACTGTGGAGTCCTGAGTCCCACCCTCAAACACCTGGTTCAGAGGGACAAGGTGAGGTCTGAACATGTGTGTATCTTCGATAGCAAACGCAAAGTGTAATCCAGCTCCCTCATTTATTTTACTGATGAAGAAACTGAAGCTCAGAAAAATGAAGTGGTTTGTCTAACTTCACACACATGAGAGACGCAGTTTCCTCAAGTTTTTTTTCCAACAGGCGGGGACTCCAGGCTTTTCTGGGCGGTGGCATTTAAAACTCATTACAAAACTCAACTTTCGTCATGACCTTGTAATTCTATAAACGAAAATGATGAAGAAATTCCTAGTTCCCTAGTGCTGGAAATCAATCCTCATGTATTCACGTTAGCAATTCTCAAAGGTCATATTTACATTTTGCCAGAGTCAGTTGTCTAAAAAGAAAGTATCTTGGAGTCCTGCCCAAGGCGGGGCAGAGTTTATGACAGGGGTGGGTAGTGTTCAGTGGACAAAGCACAGTTAGAAGTGCTGTACAGATGGTTCGTCCTAAAATGATCTGTTGCTCAGGATGGCCCTGGTTGTATCCTCATGGTACAACTGGCTGCATTCCTTCAGGACATGGATGGGGAGGGCCTGATGACATGGACTCATCCACATCATGGATGTCACTCTCCAGGCAGTTTTAACAAAAAACTTCCTTTGACTTCCCTTTCCAAGAACCTACCTTCTTTCTTATACTCCTTGACCATCAATTTTCTCAACAGAACGGTACAAATTTGCCAACTTAACCTCCTCAACACCTATTAGTTATTTAGTGGATCCACATCCCACTATCTGTTTCTGCAAGCTAGCACTGTTCCTTCACTCATCCGATTAATATTTATAAAGTGCTGAATTTGTGCCAGGCACTGACCTAGGCTCAGGGTGAGCATAAAAGATATAGTTTTTACCTCAGAATAACTTAAGACACCACCACTCCCCAAAATACAATTAGTGGGTGAAAGTTAAGCACATATTATCAACAACTCTTAACAATAAAGCCCTGCAAAGTGGGTTTGATTAAACTCCTACCTCTTTTTGAGCCCAGTGTCTCTCTCTGAAATCTCCTATCCTTCATTTAGTGAATACCTGGCTGTTTCTCAGTTCTTGCTCCTTTTTCTGGCTTAAAACTAAAGAAGACCACCAAACCACCAGGCAAGACAAGGTGTGGCTTCTCATTAACCTACTTTAGTTCCCTTTCTGAAAAGAGATTCCTAATATTTTGCCTTTGTGTTTGATGTCCTCAGTTTCACTATGTTGCTACTGTAAGTAGATTTATTTCTATCCTGATTATAGCCCAGTGTGCTTTATCCATTTGAGTATTCATCTTTCTTCAATTTTGGTAAATTCTCTGTCATTATCTCTGAAATGTGTTGCATCTCTCTAATTCTCTCTATTTTCTCCTTTGGGATTCCTTTTTTTTTTTAAGTTCACTTATTTATTTTGAGAAAGAGAGAGAAAGTACAAGTAGAGGAGGGGCCGAGAGAAGGAGAGACAGAATCCCAAGCAGACTCCACGACATCAGCAGAGTTCAATGTGGGGCTGGAGCTCCTGAACTGTGAGATCATGATCTGAGCCAAGCAAGATAAAGAGTTGGATGTTTAACTGACTGAGCCACCCAGGCACCCTTCCTTTGGAACTCCTATTAGATTTATATTGGGTCCTATCATTCTCTTCTTCACATTATATTGATTTTACTCTCATAATTTCTGTTCTTTCCTTTCTGTACTTTGGTGTGATTTCCTTCAACCCATCTTCCAAACCAATAGTTCTCTCTCTAGTCGCCTAGTCTTTTAACTTGTCTATTGAGTTTTTAAAATTTTGGGGCACTTGGGTGGCTCTGTTGGTTAAGCGTCCAACTTCAGCTCAGGTCAGGATCTCATGGTTGGTGGGTTTGAGCCCTGCATGGGGCTCTGTGCTGGCAGCTAGCTCAGAGCCTGGAGACTGCTTCAGATTCTGTATCTCCCTCTCTCTCTGACCCTCCCCTGTTTACGCTATCTCTCCTTCTCTCAGAAATAAATAAAACATTAAAAAAAAATTTTAATGACCATAAATTCCATTTTCAAATTTTCTTTTTGCTTCCTTATTTACCCCAGTGTTCTCTTCCTGCTTTATGAGTTTTATTCATTCTTTTGTGTTTTTTTGGATGTTTTAAGTCTCTCGGACAATTTTATTATCCTTATTTCTTGGCATATAAATCCCACCGTTGGTTGTGTCTGCTTAGCCTCTTCCTTATGATTTCCTACAGAAATGTGTAGTAACCTGACACTTCTACAGTAACATAATCTGCATATTGCAAGATAATAGTCACTATGAGTGGTCAGTTTAAAGAGTATTATTTTCACTGATATCCAGACCTCACATTTTGTATAAAATTGTCCATATCACTTTTAATACCCTGATCTAAGGAGAATGCTGTAGGTTTGTTTTTCTAGAATTAAGATTGGGATGGGGAAAATGAAGGAGAAAGTATCTTTCCAAATCGTTTGGTCTATAGGTTTCATAGAAGGTAATAAAAAATCTCTTGGGGCGCCTGGGTGGCTTAGTTGGTTAAGCGTCCGACTTTCGCTTAGGTCATGATCTCACGGTTCGTGGGTTCGAGCCCCATGTCGGGCTCTGTGCTGACTGCCAGCTCAGAGCCTGGAGCCTGTTTCAGAGTCTGTGACTCCCTCTCTCTCTGACCCTCCCCTACTCATGCTGTCTCTCTCCTAGAAATAAATAAAAAAAATTAAAAAAAATTTTTTTTAAAAAAAAGATAGAAAATCTCTTGCTAAGTTGTCACAGCTATGTCACTGTCAAGACTAGATTTTCAGGATTTGAACAAAGTCTAACAGTCTTTATCAAAGGAACTCACCTTAAGCCATATGTTTTCTCAACTAAATATCTTCAAGTTTTCCAGCTCTTCTCCCTCCAGTGCCATATCTAGATTACTAAACATCCTTGCCTCCTTCCCTTTCACATCCTTGCCATTACCACCCATTAGCAGGCAAGGATGGAACATAATATGTCTCACCAGCTGAGAGAATATGGAATTTTTGCCCTTGTCCCAAACCAGTATTCTACTCATGCAGCTCATGACCATCAAACCTTTTTAAGTAGCACATTACATCACTAATGTGATGAGTTATAATGTTTAGTTACTTCAAACCTTAAGTGTCTCACACACAAACCTGCTGCCTGGACTCTGAATGCAGCTTGAGAGTGTGACTTCTGTTTATATGATCATTGCAAAACCAAAGAACATGGATAGAGATGGTTTCATGCTCTACTACACTCCAAATATCCACTAATGGCTCTTGCCTGGGTCTAAGTCAAGAAGGCCATGATAGAAGGAAATAAAATGAGCTTAGGTCCCTGCTCAGAAGGACCACAGTGTATATGAGGAAAGAGCACTTGCGTATATGAAACAATGGGGGCACACAGCCAAATGCCAAGTCATGCAGACCAGACAAATGCTGCAGAAGGGAAAGATTAAGAGCTGGTAAAACTTCAAAAAAAAAAAAAGAGTTGGGAAAAACTCAGCTCTAATCTGGCCTTGAGGGTTGAGTCGGGCCTGCGTATAAAAGATTACAGGTGTATGTGAGGATAAATGCAGGTGGGAATATGCTGGCTGCTCATGCTGCCCTTTTGGTATAAGTGGGTTGATAGGCATTGGGAAGGCAAAGTAGTAATAGGCAGGGAGTTGGGTGGGTAAAGCTAGAGAGAAGAATATTGATAACTAACTGATGGTTAAGAGGGTAGGTGTTGGTAGGCAGATGACAAGCAGAAAAATGTAATAATATAAATAGCTCACTGAGTACTTCTTATGTGTACGGCTTTGTGATAACTATGTTACACGAATTTTCTCGTTTAAGCCTCACATATCCTATGAGGTAGAGGATGCTAGTATACCCATTTTCCAGATGAAGATTCTGAGGCTAGGTTATACAGGTAGCAAGTGATAAAGTATAGCTTTGAACACTGGCAGTCTGGCCCCAGAGTATGTGTTCCTAATCACGAGGAAATACTATGTTTCAGAGGATTATAGCGACATGCCTTAATGCTACTAAAAATTGGAGCATGTATCATCTTGATTATTGCTTTCCACTGGTTGTCATCTGAAGTAAGACCTTGCTCACTCAACAAATACTTATGATGCTGCCAATCCCTAGCTTTATGTTGTATGTTGAGGATATCAAGATGAGTCAGATTGATCACTGCCCTCAAGGAGGTGACAGTCCCCATAAGGAGGTCACAAGAAGGAGAGTCATGCAAACACATAATTATAATGCAGTAGGCAAATGATGACTCACTGGATATTTCTACTGTGTGCTGAGGAATCTCATAAGATGGAGTGGCTAATTCTATGAGAAGGGGTTTCGGAAGGCTTAAGAGAAAAGGGGATATCTAAAATAATTTTTAAAGGATGAATAGTTAATCATATGGATGTGGGTGTGTGAATAGTTTTAAAACAGAGAAAATAATGTTCAAGGGTATGGAGGTATGGGAGTGCATAGCAGGTTAGGGAATGAGCACAGTTAGAGGAGACAGAAGTATAGAGTTCAAGGGTAATCTTAAAATATGTTCTTCAGACCATATTCTTGGGTGATGTGAATTCTCCAGTCAAATATGTGTGGAAACTATCGTGTCCTATAATCTCTTTATCTCTTGGATATTCATAATACATATAAGTATATTAAAGGCTTTATGAAGTACTGCAGTAAACCAACCTGTTACACTCTTTTACAAAAATCTCCCATTTCAATTGTCCACTGAGTCCTTTTGGGGGGGGGGGAGCAAAATAACATTTTTACTTTTCTCTTGAAAAAATTTGATTTTACATAGTTTTCACTTTTCTGTTGAGATTCCTTATCTGTTCACTCAGTGAGATCATATTTTCCTCTAATTCTTGGTACAGAAGTTTTACAGCTTCTTTAAGGTCTTTTTGGCTAGTTCTAAAACCTAGTCCATCTTAGATTTGGTTTAAACTGACTGCCTTTAAAAATTACTGTGGATCACATTATCCTGTTTCTTTGTGTATCTAGCAATTTTTGATTGTTTACTAGACATTGTGGACTACATTTTAGAGACCTTAGTTTCTGTTATCTTTCTTTGAAGGGTACTGACTCTTGTTTTAGCAGGTTAATTAACGGATTATTGCTGGGAACTTATAGAGTGTTAGTTTTATACTTGGTTAGTGACAATATGTGGAAAATTCAAGATGTTTCCCAAGCCATTCTTACTTGGCAGAACTCAGCCTCAAAACTCTTCTTATCACATGTGAATCTTTTGGGAGTTGGCTTTAAACTTTGTTAAGGTGAGTTTGGAGTAGATATTACTACTAGGTTTGGAGTACATCCTTACTTTTAAAATTTAGGATCTCCAGTGTCTCTGTTGGATGCCAGGATGTTAATGAGGTGTGATCAAGGTCTCTACTATGGCAGGGTTGTATTCCAATGTCCTTAAGTACTGTTCAGCCTTTAGTATTCCATTTTCTACATCATAACACTTGCTATCTTCTAAGCCTCTAGAAGTCTTTCCCTGCACATTAATAGCCCATTTCTCATCATTGTATTCGTGGGGGTTTCTCACATAGACTTCTAAGGTCCCCTCTCTTTATAGTTCCCTCCTCTGCTATGTTCCACCCCATAGATTCCAGTTGCTTCAGCTGACTCAAACTATGATTTATACCTCCTAAGCTCAGATAGACCAGTGTTCTGCTTGGACTCCAGGTCTCTGCTGTGGGCGGTTAGAAAAATTTTCCCAAGCAGAAATTTGGGCAATAAAGACATTCACCTTTCTCTCAGGAATTACAGTCTTGTGCTGCTTGTTGTCCATTGCCTAAAACAATTGCCTGTACGTTTTGTCCAGTTTCATTGTTGCTAATGGGGGGCGAGGGTGACTCCAGTACTATTTACCTTACCATGGTCAGAAATGGAAATTCAACATCATATTATTAAACAGCACATAAAACTGGAAAACTGCAAAACTTACTTTGAGAAATATTGAGATAAGTTTATTTCTATTTTTACTCCATTTTTAGTAATAATGTCTCATATATTCTAGCACTTGCTTTACAACTCCATTTGGATGTCCAACAGCCTCTTGAACTTAATATGTGTAAAGCAAGTATTAATTTCCAAAGACTTTTTTCCAAATATGCTCTTTCCCCAGTATTCCCCATTTTAGTAAATGGCAACTTCACACATTTAGTTTCTCAGGCCCAAATCCTTGATGCTTGTGTTGTCCTAGACTATGATCTTGCTCTCATACTCTGCATTCACTACATTAGCAGGTCTTGTTGCCCTACAATAAAAATACATGCAGAATCTGATCACTTTTTGCTACTTCTACATGCCATCTTATATCAAATGGCCATCTCTCATTTGTACTATTGCAATAGCTCAAAAGTTGTTCTCTCTGATTCTTTCTTGGTCCCTTCAGTCTAGTTTTTATTTGACAGCCAAAGTGACCCTCTTAAAATGTAAGTCAGCTCATGTCATCTCCTTACCCAATACCTCCCACTAACTTCTCAATACACTTAGAGTGAAATTCAAAGTCTTTCCCATGGCCTAAAAAAACTGCATTGTTTTGAGCCTTGAATATCTCTCCTTCCTCTCTTCCTCCTACCTTCCAATTCCATCATGGCTCTTCAGCTATACTAACCTTCTTGTGAATTTGTCAGGCATACTCCTGTCAAAGAGCTTTGTATCTGCTGACTCCTCTTCCTAGAATGCTCTTCCTCCCAACATCTACATGGCTTACTACCTCACTTCTTATATTATAGCCTCAGAGAAGGCTTTCATGATGGTCCTATTTAAGAATTTCTTTTTGTCACTCTCTAGTGCCTTACATTGCTTCATTTTCTTCATAGCATTTATCACTGCCTGACATATGTTAGTTATACCTCTTCATTTACTTTTGTTTCCTATTCAAAGTAAGCTCCATGAGAACAGGGACATTTGCTCGTTTTGTTTATTGCTATATCCCAGGCACCTAGTACAGTGCCTGACACTTAATAAACTCTCAATAAATGAAGTTGAATCAATTATGTAAATCACAATAAAGGCATTTAAATGTATTTTTTGTGAGATGATTCATAGTGTAAGGAAAGACTGAAAAATACACCCTAAAACTTCTAATACATTGGGAAAATGTGAATATTTTATTGATTCATAAACAAAGGCCATCAATGCAAAAGTACTTGTAGGTTGCTATGTCTCATAGTGTGGAAATTACCCTGTTTATTTAAGTGAAGTATCCTGGGCTCAATCATCTCCTAAGAGATTAATTTTAAGAAAAGTCCAAAGAGAAGAGCATATAAACATAAGAAAAAGCTGCAGCATCTTGGGACATTGCTATGACACCATCTGTGTCTGTCTTCCAGAAGAAACTATTTTTACCCCTTCTTAAAGAGAAACAATGGCATTCAGAGCCACAAATAGCCTCCATTATATGAAAGGTTTGTTATGTGTAGGTTTTCTCTGGTGTATGAGAAAATATGTCTTTAAAGGAAGACAACTCCTCGTGTTTGTGTTCACATAATATGAGCAAATAATTACAGACTCTTACAGGAAGAGATTACCTGAAGAAAATCTGCCAAGACACATTGATCCCCATATATACTGGGGCTCTTGTGAGGCCAAAGGGCATCTCCTGAAACAGATGGAGGGCCAATGAAGCAAATTCAATTTACCTTTTTTGGTACGAACTCTCACCAGGGACTCTTCTATTTGTTCACTATTTCAGAAGGACAAACCATGATAACGGTAGACATATTATTCCAAGCTATCATGATAAGCAACTCAAGGAGTATTGGTTCCAATTCCCACAGCTTCTTAAATATCAAGAAAGGTTCTCAGGCACTTCCATTTTCTGAAGTTCCTGATATGTTAAGAAAGGATTAAATTCCACAACAGGGCCACAAAAGTTGTGGTATATTTTACGTGCTTCCATTTAACAAAATAATGCTTTTAAAACAAGAACATACAATGTTGTGTTATTGTGCCATTTAGGATATCTCTGTGACTATATAGAGACATTTATTTGCAGATAATATCAAAGATCTAAACTTGAGCTCCTGAACACCCCCTGAATGTTGCTAAGGTCTTTCACTGCTTAGCCAATGGTTCTGAGATTTCCAAGCTAATGCTCTTTAATTCTCACTCACTTCATAGCAATTTGATGGATAAACAGGTCCCTATGCTGAGGCTAGTCTTGGTGAGTAGAAAAAATTAATTATTTGATCAAACTAACCAGTCTCAAGAAAATGACTGAAATATTCCAGTCAATTTATTAAAAAAATATATTCCTAAAATCTTACTACCCACTTTTATTTCAATAGTAGGCAAAAGATTAAAACTAGAACTCATAGAATTGAAATTTCAAAGGGTGTTCAGGATTTGTAAGGTAAACCTCAGTGAGGCCATAGCTGTATACACACAGAGGCTTGTGAGAAATGTTAAAGCCTGGAGCATGAAAGTGACAAAATTTGAGGAATCAGGTGGTGCAGCATCGACTGAAGATCTTAATTAATTCATCCATCTATCCAACATTTGTTAATTCTTCCTTATGTCCACTTATTCATCCACTCACCAATCCAATTCAATATTTATAGGTCCCTACTTTATGTCAGATGCTATGCTAAGTGTTGTTGGTACAGAGAAGAATGGGACAGTGGTTGAAAGAATTCATTCTGGTTTGGGGTAGATACAGCCTACAATGATGGCCCAGGTTGTAAGTGCCCTCATAGACACGAGCAGATTGCGGTAGTGCACAGAGGATAGACAGCTAACTTAGCCTGGGAAGATCAACAAGAGCTATGGCCCAATTACTCATTTGTTGCCATTTTGTTTTTTGCAAAGAATCCTCTTGGAGCTATAAGTAATAGAATATTGATAAAAAGAAACTGGAGGCCAAGATTTGAGATGAAAATAAATGAGAGGCTCATGTATACCTACTCTAAATGAATTTGGATTTCTTTTAATATTTTATGGACTTTCCAGGTGAAAGGGGTTCTATTTATTCTGTTTATTTCCAGTGGGCAAAACTAGGATCAATAGAAAAAGAAAGAAGAAGGGAGATTGTAGCTCAATACATAAAGGGCCTTTAAATAAACATGTCTTTGTATTGTAAAAGTTGTGTATATACAGAAAAAAATAAAATACACAAGTGTTAACATGAAGATAATTATAATTATATATAACCTCACAACTCAATCACAATTAATTGTTGACAATGTGGCATATTTCCATCCAGTTTTGGGATGCCTTACATGGTCAAGATGAAGTAATATATACAAATTCTATCTATCTTTTTAAACTTAACATTAAGCATTTTCACATCATTACAGATCTTTACAAAAAGTAATTTCATAATTCTGGTTTTAACCAAAGTGGAATAGCTGTATTTTCCCCAAGATTTCCCTCTTCCAAATTAAAACAAAACAAAACCCTGCACATAACACAACAAGCAAGCAGAGGAAGAATGGAAAAGTGAAAAGAAATTAGGCTGTTTAAGGATGTAAGGACTTGAGGAACAACACAGTGGTGAGTTTCATGGTTTTTCCTTCTGCCTTCCACACATCTTGAATGGAATGTCAGAGAAGTCTGCAATCTGGAACCACCAATAAGCACAGTGAAGGAACAACAACAACAACAACACTAACAACAAAACCCAAAACCCAAATAAAACATCAGCAACAACAAAAGCAGTCCAAGAAAATCCTATTCCCCCTGAATGAAGGGGAAAAATGTATAGAAGAACAGAAAATCTTTTTGATAATAAATTCCCCTACTCTAGCCTAACATCAGTAGACAAATATCCTCACCCAAGGTAACTGCCATGCCAATGGGGAGCTAATCTTACATTTCCCCTGACAGCCTCAAGGAAGCAGGAATTGAATTCTGATTTATCCATCCAGTGGTGTTGGCAGGGCCAAACAGGGAGCTAATTTTTACCTGCCACCCAGCAGAAACAGCCAATACTCTGATTTTTCTGATTTGGTATTGTGTAAGATTGAGTGGATAACATGGTTTCTATTCCCACATGGCAGCAATAAAACTGAAGGAGGCAGTTTGTGGTGGGGCTAGTCAGCCCTTCACATCCCTACCTAGGGATGGATGTGTCACTTAAGTCTAGCAGGGAGATGAACTTACACTCGACTTGGAGACAATGAGGCAGTATGAGTTAGTGCTAACAAGACTGCTGAATTTCCACCCCACTCTTTTGTAGTCCTAGGCTGTATGAGTCACTGCTCAATCTTTGTCAGGGTGGTGTCAGTGGGTGTCCAGCAGGGACCTGAATGGCTACCAACACCTTCACATGTATACTATACCTGTATGGTAAAATGGGTGACTGACTGTCTGCTAAAAACAAAGATCAAATAGAATTCAGATTCACACCGTAATAATTAAAATGTTTCAGAATATAACTGAAAAGCACTCATCATGCTAACAACCAAGAAAATTACAATTTGAGAGAAACAATCGATACTAACATTGAGATGACCCATATGTTGGAATTATCTGATGAGGAATTTAAAGCAGCCATTCAACAAACAATACAAACAATGCAACAAGAAATTACCAACATGTTTGAAACACATGAAAAAAAATAGAAAGTCTTAGAAAACAAGTTGGAAATATTTTTAAAAGAACTGAAGGCAAATCAAATTATAAAGCTAAAACTACAATAATCCAACTAAGAAACCCCTCACTAAATGGATTCCATGTCAGAAAAAAAATGTGATAAAGGAATCAATCAGTGATATTGAGAATAGAACAAGAGCAACTACAATCTGAAGAGCAAAAGAAAAGGCACTGGGGAAAAAAAAAAGAAGACAGATTTATGGCCTTTTGGAACTATGATTTTTAAAAATTGAATATTTATATTATTGGAGTCCTAGAAGGAGAGGTGAAAGAAAATGGAGATGAAAAATATTTGAAACAATGACTATTTTCTAATTTTGGCAAAAAATACAAAACAACACATAACATGAATCTGACTGAAACTCAAGCAGGATAAACTCAAAGAAATTCACACCAACATACATCACAGTCAGACCTAACGACAGATAAAAAAAAAAATCTTGAGGTATCCAGACCAAAATGACATTTTACCTATATGGGAAAACACTTTGAATGACAGTGGATTTCTTATGAAGAACCAAAGAGGTCAAAAAGAAGTGGCACAAAAAATTTTTTAAGTGCTGGGGGAAAAAATGTCAACCATGAATCCTACATCTGGAAAAACTATCCTTCAAGATTAAAGAGGAAATGAAAACATTTTCAGACAAAGGGAAGCTAAAAGAACTTTTTGCTGGCAGATCTAGCCTTAAAGAAAGATCAAAGAAAATTTTCTAAGAAAAAGATCACAGAAGACTTGGAATTAGAGAAAGGAGTGAATGATAAAATGTTTTTTTGTTTTAAGGGGTGTTTGGGTGTTTCAGTCAGTTGAATGTCTGACTTCAACTCAGGTCATGATCTCATGGTTTGTGGGTTTGAGCCCCCCATTGGGCTCTGCACTGACAGCTCAAAGCTGGGAGCCTGCTTCGGATTTTGCTTCTCCCTCTCTCCACCCCTCACCCACTTGTGCTCTTCTCTCTCTCTCTCTCTCTCTCTCTCTGTCTCTCTCAAAAATAAATTAAAAAAATAGTTTTTTAAAGGAGGGGTGTGTGTATATATAATAATACTCTATTATATTATTATTATAATATAGTATTGCTAATAATATAATACTCTATTATATTATTATTATATTATTATTATAATGTTATAGTATTATTATATCTACACACACCCCTGTTTCTTAAATATGAGTTTCTTAAATACTTCATGGTTGAAGTAGAAATCATAACAGCATCTGATGTAATCTGTAAGAGGAAATATTAGAGAATTATATTTTTAAGTGGATAAATAGAAGATTTCTGCCCTTCCCTTAAAGTGATTAAACAAAGAAGACATACAAATGATTAATAGGTGTATAAAAAGATTCTCAACATTATTAATCATCAGGGAAATGGAAATCAAAACCACATGAGATGTCACCTTGCACCTGGTAGGATGGCTCTAGGTGTTGGTGGAGATGCGGAGAAATTAGAAACCTGGTGCACTGTTTGTGGGAATACAAAATGATGCAGCTGCTATGGAAAACAGTATGGAGGTTCATCAAAAAATACAAAAAAAACTACCTTATGATCCAAAAATTCTACTTCTGGATCTTTATCCAAAAGAACTGAAATCAGGATCTGGAAGTGATATTAACACTCTCATGTTCATTGCAGCACTATTCACAATAGTCAAGATGTTGAAACAGCCTAAATGTTCATTGATGTATGAATAGATAAAGAAAATGTGGTATATACGTACAATGGAATATTATTCAGCCTTTAAAAAGAAAGAAATCCTACAACATGCAGCAACATTGGTAAACTTTGAGGATATTAGGCTAAGTGAAATAAGCCAGTCACAGAAGGGCAAATACTGCATGGTTCCACTTATATGAGATATCTAAAATAGCCAAACTCACAGAAGCAAAGAACAGAAGAGTGGTTGCCAGGGGCTGGGGAGAGGGGGAGATGAGGAGTTTCTAATCTAAACTGAAAAATTTCAGTTATGCAAGATGAATAAGTACTAGAGATCTGATATACAACATGCTTATAGATAGCAATATAGCATTATACACTTAAAAGCCTGTTAGGGAGTATTTCTCATGTTAAGTATTCTTACCACAATAAAAAGTTAGTTAATAAAAAATAAAATAAAATGTCACTAACAGTAAACTATATAAGATATATACATACATTTATAAAATATAGTAAACAGATATTAAAAACAAATATACAAATATACTTGGGGATGTCAACACCCCCTTCTCAGCCCTTGATAGAACTACTGGCAAAAACCCAGCAGAAATAAAGACCTTACTACCACCAACAATCAATAAGATCTAATTGATGTTCCTAGAACACTTTACCCAAGAACAGAAAAGTACACATTATTTTCAAGTGCCCACAGAACATTCACAAAGATCATACATACCTTGGTCATAAAACATACCCCAACATATTTAAAAGACTTGAAATCATACAAAGTAAGTTCCTTGAAAATAAGAAAATCAAGGGTGGAGTCAATAACAGAAAGTCAACATGAAAGTCTCTAAATGCTTGGATATAAAACAACAGAATTTTAAATTATCCATGGGCCAAAGAAGAAGTCTCAAAGGAAAAAAGATACATGTAACTGAACGAAATAAAATACAACATACCAATATTTGAGGGATGAATCTCCAGGAGTGCTGAGAAGAGAAATAATAAAAATAAGACAAGAAATCAATGAAACTAAGTAGTGCCAGCAAAATGGCAGAGTAAGGATCAGCAAAACTCCATTAAAGCAATAAGGAAAATAGCACACTTTTCAGAATCAATGCTTTTCAGAACCTTGGAAATAAACCAAAGACTTTTAGCAGTCAAGGAGTAGTGTTTACTTAATTAAAAAAAAAAAGACTGAATTAGAGTATAATCAGTGATTTTTCTGGTATTTTACCTTGTCCCATTTGCATTCTATGTGAATGTGGTAGCCTTGAAAACCAACTACCCAGAATCATGATGAGAATGATTTTAAGTCAGTTATTTTAAATATGTTCAAACAGAACCCTAGGAAACCATGTCTAAATAATTTAAGGAAAACATGAAAGTGATGTCCATCAATAAAGAATATTAATAAAGAGAAACTATGAAAAGAACAAAATAGAAACACACAACTGAAATAAAAATTCACTAGAAGAGCTCAACAAATTCGAGCAGGCAGAAGAAAGAATCAGTGAACTTAAATACGGGTCAAATGTGATTCTCTAGCCTAAAGTATAGAAAGGAAAAAGAATGAAGGAAAATGAGCAGAGACTCCTAGAGTGTTTTGGCATCCCAAAAGAGAAGAGAGAGAAAGACACAGAAATAATATTTTAAGAAATCATGGCTCAAGACTTCCAAAATTTGATGAAAAACATTAATCTATACATACAAGAAACTCAATATATTTCAAGGAGGATAAAGTTCAAAAGATCTATACCTAGAAACATCATGATCAAATTGTTCATAGCCAGAGACAAAAAATGAGTCTTGAAAGCAGCAAGAAAGAAGCAATTTATCATACACATGAGATCTTCAATAAGTTACCTGATGATTTCTCATCAGAACATAGAGCTGGAAGGGAGTAGGATGAAATATTCAAAACCTTGAAAGAAAAAGACTGTTGACCAGGAATCCTATATCCAGCAAATTCTTTCAAAAAAGGAGAAATTAAGACTCTCAGATAAACAAAAACTGTTAAAATTCATCACTAGCAAACCTTCTGTACAAGAAATACTAAAAGAAGTCCTTCAGACAGAAAAGAGAGGACACTAGACAATAGCTTGGATGCATTTAAAGATATGACGAGCTCCAGGAAAGTTTACAAAGGTAAATTTAAAAGAAAATATAAATGTAGAAAAAGTGCAAAGGCAAATAAAATGCCCTTAATCAAAATTTAAAACTTATGTACTTCAAAAGACACTATCAAGTGAATGGACAAAGAAACTGTGATCAATTTATTTGTTTATTCCTTGGTTGCTGGTGCTTTTAGTGTCATAGCTAAGAAACCATTCTCTCTCTCTCTCTCTTTCTCTCTCTTTGTGTGTGTGTGTGTGTGTGTGTGTGTGTGTGTATGGAATACTATTCAACCATGAAACATCCATTTGCAACAACATGAATGGACCTTGAGGACATTATGCTCAGCAAAACAAGTCAGACAGAGAAAGACAAATACTATATGATGTCACTTATATGTGGAATCTAAAAAACAAAGAAAAACCAAGAACCAAAAAACGAAATACATAGAAAAATATCAGATTTGTGGTTACCAAAGACAAGGGGATGAGGTGGGGGATTAGATAAAGGTGGTCAAAAGGTGCAAGTTTCCAGTTATAAGATAAACGAATAGTGGGAGTGTAATATACAACACGATGGCTATACTTAACATTATTATATGGTATATTTGAAAGTTGCTAAGAGAGTGGATCTTAAAAGTTCTTACTACAAGGAAAATTTGTTTTCATTTTTTGGTAATTATATGAGAAGATGGATGCTAGCTAAACTTGTGCTAATTATTTTGTAATACATGTATTTGAAAGCATTATGTAGAACTTACACAGAACTGTATGTCAATTCTATTTTAGTAAAACTGAGGAAAAAAGTGAAAAGACAACCCATTGAATGGAAGAAAAGTGTTGCCAATCATATGATCAGAAGATATAAAGAACTACTACAATTTAACAATAAGAAGCAAATAACTCAATTTTAAAATGGGCAAATATTTTGTGAAATGCTTCCTCAAAGAATATGTACAATGGCCAATAAACACATAATATTGAACAATAAGGTGTTCAATGTCATTGGTCACTGATGAAATGAAGATCAAAAGCACAACGAGATACTGTTTTCACACCCACTAGAATGACTGTAATTTTAAAAAATAAGACAATAACAAATGTTGACAAGGATGTGGAGAAATTGGAATTCTCATATAATACTGGTGGAAATGTAAAATGATGCAACCACTTCAGAGAACAATTTGACAGTTCATTAAATACTTACATATAGAGTTACCATATGACCCAACGATTCCACTTTTAGGTATATATCCAAAAGGATTGAAAACAAATATCTTAATTTTTCCACACAAAAAGGTGCACATGAGTGTTCATTCATAGCATCATCGTTTACAATAACTAAAAAATGAGAACAATCCAAATTTATTATCAACCAACAAATGGATAAGTAGAATGTGACATATCCATACAATGGAATATTATTAGTCTACCATAAAAGAGAATGAAGCACTGATTCATGCTATGATATGGATGAACCTTAAAGACGTTATACTGAGTGAAATAAGCCAGATATAGTGGGCACGCATTGTATAATTCTACTTATAGTAAATGTCCATTATAGGCAAATCCATAGGAAAAAAAATAGATTAGTAGATACTAAGAACTGGAGAAAGAGTGGATGGAAGCTGACTATTCATGTGGAAGGTTTTTTTTTTAGGTGATGAAAATGTTCTGCGATTAGATAGTGGCAATGGTTGCACAGCTTTGTGAATATACTAAAAAATACTGAATGGCACATTTTATAAGGGTGAATTCTATGATACGTGAATAAAAATAAGTAAAATTGAAAACAAGAAAGCAGGGAAAAATCAATGAAACAAAAAGCTGGTTCTTCAAAATAAAAATCAGAAAAATCTAGCAAGATTGACAAAGATAAAAAGAGAATCCACAAATCATGATGATCAGGAATCATGATGATAATACAGGGGTGTCATTACAGATTCTTAAGTCATCAAAAGCATAATAATGGAATACTTCAAACAACTTTATGCTCATAAATTTGACACCTTAGAGAAAAAGACTATTTCCTTAAAAAGCATAAACTTTCAAAATTCAACAAAGTCTAGGTTGTATGACCATTAAAGAATTTGAATTCAAAGTAATAATTTAAAAATACCCTCCAAAATATCTCTAGGCCCTGCTGTTTTTACTGGACAATTCTACCAAACAAACAATTAAAGAAGAATTAGCACCAATTTTATAGAACGTCTTTTTGAAAATAGAAGTGGAGGGAACATTTCAAAATTATTTTATAAAATCAGTTTTACTGTAATATCAAAACCAAACAAAGACAGTACCAGAAAAGAAAGTTGTAGACCGGACTGGTATTTCTTATGAACTTAGTTATAGAAATCTTTCGTAAAATATTATCAAGTCAAATCCAGCAATATATATAAAAAAATTATAGGGGCACATGTGTGGCTCAGTCAGTTGAACATTCTGACTCTTGATTTTGGCTCAGGTTATAACCTCACAGTTTGTGAGTTTGAGTCCTGTATTGGGCTCTGTGCTGACAGCACTATGCCTGCTTGGGATTCTCTGTCCTTCTCTCTACCCCTCCTCTGCTCTCTCTCTCTCTTTCTCCAAATATAAATAAATAAACATCAAAAAAATATATACAATACTACCAAATGGTATTTATTCCATTTAGTATGCAAATCTCATTTAGACTTCAAATGTCAATCAAAGGAATACATGTTCTAACAGACTCAAACAGAAAAATCATATGATCATGTCATTGATAGAGAAAAAGCATTTGGAAAAATCCAAAAGCCATTCTTGCTGAAAATTCTCAGCAGACTACAAGGAGACAGGAAATTCCTCAATCTGACAAGGAACATATACAAAAAGCCTACAGCTAACATCATGCTTAATGATGAAAACCTGGATGCTTTCTCTCTAACAGGGAAATGGACAAAGGTGTCTGCTCTCACCACTTTTATTCAGCAGAACTTTGGAAGTTCTAGCCAGAACAATAAATCAAGAAAAAATTAAAATATGTACAGATTATAAAAGGAGAAATGAAACTGCCTCTATTTACAGGTGACATGATTATCTGCTTAGAAAATCCAAAGGCATCCATAAAAAGAATTCCTGGAACTAATAGGTGATTTCACAAGGTCACAGTATGCAACATCAACACATACAAAATTCAGTCACATTTCTGTATGCTAACGAAAACACTAGGAATACCATTTTTTAAAAGTTTGCCATTTATAATCACTCCAAAGAAAATTAAATAATATAGATACATCTAATAAACATATCCAAGATCTGCATGCTGTAAGTGAAAAAATGCTGATCAAAAAAGAAATAAGCGGAGTGATATTCTTTATTCATGGATTGTCATCTTCAACAGAGTATAGATGCCAATTCTCCCCCAAATGATTTATAGATTTAAAGTAATTCATATTAAACTCACAGCAAGGTTTATTCTACACATAGACTGATTAAATTTATATGAAAAGGTAAAAGAATTAGATTAGATAAATTAAAAAAAATTTCCCCAGGGTTACTTCACTGAACAAATCAAAGCACACCTGGTGGAGAGTCCAAACCACCACTATGAGTAGGGAGGTAAAGCAACCAGAGTCACAACAACAGAGAGCATATAACACACTCCTGGCCTCAAGGGCCAGGCCCTGGACAGTGTATGACCCCTTTTTAATATAGTAGTGCTCAAAGTGCAGGACACATAATAAGCTTTTAAAACACTTAAGGGACAGAAAACTAGCCAAAATGATGAAATGGAAGAATTTTTCCTCAAAAGAAATTCCAGGAAGAAATGACAGCTGAAGAATTGCTCAAAACAGGTATAAACAATATATCTGATCAAGAATTTAGAATAACAGTCATCAGATTAATCACTGGGGCTTGAAAAAATCATAGAAGACAGCAGAGAATCTATTGCTACAGAGATCAATGAACTAAAAAATAGTCATGACAAATTAAGAAATGCTGTAAATGATGTGCAGGATAAATTTGATGCAGTGACACTGAGGACGAAAGAGGCAGAGGGGAGAATAAATGCAATAAAAGATAAAATTATGGGGGCATCTGGGTGGCTCAGTTGGTTAAGCATCCGACTTCGGCTCAGGTCATGATCTCATGGTTTGTGGGTTCAAGCCCTGCATCGAGCTCTGTGATGACAGCCAGCTCAGAGCCTGGAGCCTGTTACAGATTCTGTATCTCCCTCTCTCTCTGACCCTCCCCTGCTCAGGCTGTCTCTTTCTCTCTCTCAGAAATAAATAAAACATAAAAAAAGTTTTAAATAAAAGATAAAATTATGGAAAATGATGAAGCTGAGAAAAAGATTTAAAAAAATATGAGACCACAGGGGAGATTTAGAGAACTAAGTGATTCAGTGAAACATAATAATATCTATATCGTAAGAGTTCCATAAGAAGAAGAAGAGAGAGAAAGGGACAGGAGATTTACTTGAATAAATTATAGCTGAGAACTTCCCCAATCTGTGGAAGAAAACAGACATCCAAATCCAGGAGGCACAGATAACTCCCTTCAGACATAATAGGAATAGGTCTTCTCCACAGCATATCATAGTGAAACTGGCAAAATACAAAGATAAAGAGAATTCTGAAAGCAGCTAGGGACAAATGGGCCTTAACCTACAAGGGTAGACACATAAGGGTAGTAGTAGTCCTGTCTACTGAAATTTGGCAGACCAGAAAAGAATGGCAGGAAATATTCAATGTGCTGAATAGGAAAAGTATGCAGCCAAGAATCCTTTATCCAGCACTGCTGTCATTCAGAATAGAAGGAGAGATAAAGGCTTTCCCAGACAAACCAGGAGCTCATGACCACTGAACCAGCCCAGCAAGAGATCCTAAGGGAAACTCTGTGAGTGGAATGCTGCAAAGACTACAAAGAACCAGAGACATCACTACAAGCATAAAACCTACAGACAACACAATGACACTAAATCCATGTCTCCTAATAATAACACTGAATGTAAATGGGCTAAATGCTCCAGTCAAAAGACATAGGGTATCAGAATGGATAAAAAACAAAAATAAAAACAACACCCCCCCCAATATCCATCTATATTCTGTCTATAAGAGATCCATTTTAGACCTGAGGACACTGACAAACTAGACTTTAAACTAAAGGCTATAGCAAGAGATGAAGAAGGGCATTATACCATAATTACAGGGTCTATCCATCAGGAAGAGCTAACAATTATAAATGTTTATGCACCCAACTTGCAAGCACCCAAATATAATAATCAATTAATCACAAACATAAACAATCTTATTGATAAGAATACAGTAATTGCAGGTGACTTTAATACTCCACTTATAGCAGTGGACAGATCATCTAGGCAGAAAATCAATAAAGAGACAGTGGCCCTGAATGATACACTGGACCAGATGGACCTGACAGATATATTCAGAACTTTTCATCCTAAAGCAGCAGAATACACATTCTTCTCGAGTGCACATGGAAAAATTTCCAAGATAGATTACATACTGGGTCACAAAACAGCCCTCAATAAATATAAAAGAATTGAGATCATACCATATACATTTTCAGATCACAATGTTATGAAACTTGAAATCAACCACAGGAAAAAGTTTGGAAAACCTTCAAATGCATGGAGGTTGAAGAACACCCTACTAAAGAATGAATGAGTCAACCAGACAACTAAAGAATAAATTAAAATATATACGGAAGCAAATGAAAATGAAAACATGACAGTCCAAACACTTTGGCATGCAGCAAAGGTAGTCCTAAGAAGAAAATACATTGCAGTCCAGGCCTATCTCAAGAAACAAGAATACAAATAAAAAATCTAATAGCACACCTAAAGGAAATAGAACAGTAAGAAACCCAAAGGCCAGCACAAGAAGAGAAATAAAAAAGATTAGAGCAGAAATAAAAACATAGACTCCAAGAAACAAACAAACTAACAGTAGAACAGATCAATGAATCTAAAAGCTGGTTCTTTGAAAAAAATAAAAAATAATTATAAACACCTAGCCAGACATCTCAAAGAGAAGAGAGAGAGGACCGAAACAGATACAATCATGAATGAAAAAGGACAGATCACAACCAGCACCACAGATATACAATCACCAGAGAATACTATAAAAATTATATGCCAACAAACTGAACAACCTGGAAGAAATGGGATACCCACACACTACCAAAACTCAAACAAGAAGAAATAGAAAATTTGAACAGATCCATAACCAGTGAAGAAACTGAATCCATTCTCAAAAATCTCCCAACAAATAAGAATCCTGGGCTAGAAGGCTTTCCAGGGGAATTCTACCAGACATACATTTATTTATTTATTTATTTATTTATTTTAAAAAATTTACAAAAATTTTTAAAATTTATTTCTGAGAGAGAGAGAGTGAGAGAGAGAGAGAGAGAGAGAGACAGCATGAGCGGGGGAGGGGCAGAGAGAAAGGGAGATACAGAATCTGAAACAGGCTCCAGGCTTTGAGCTGGCTGTCAGCACAGAGCCCGACACAGGGCTCGAACCCACAAACCACGAGATCATGACCTGAGCCGAAGCTGGACGCTTAAGCGACACTGAGACACCTAGGCGCCCCTCTACCAGACATTTAAAGCAGAGTTAATACCTATCCCTCTCAAGCTGTTCCAAAAAATAGAAACAGAAGGAAAGCTCCCAAGCTCATTCTATGAAGGCAGCACTACCTTGATTCCCAAATCAGAGACCCCACAAAAAAGGAAAATTACAGGCCAATATCCCTGATGAACATGGATCTAAAATTTCTCAACAAGATACTAGCAAATCAAATTCAATAGCATATAAAAGGAATTATTCACCATGATCAAGTGGGATTTATTCCTGGGCTGCAGGGCTAGTTCAGTATTGCAAATCAATAAATGTGATATATCACATTAATAAAAGAAAGGATAAGAACCATATGATCCTGTTAAGAGGTACAGAAAAAGCATTTGACAATATATAGCATCCTTTCTTAATAAAAATCCTCAAAAAAGTCGGGGTAGAAGGAACATACATAACATCATAAAAGCCATATATGAAAAGTCCACAGCTAATATCATCCTCAATAGTGAAAAACTGTGAGCTTTCCCCCTGAGATCAAGAACACAACAGGGATTTCCACTCTTACCTCTGTTGTTTAACATTGTGTTGTGAGTCCTAGCACCAGTAATCAGACAACAAAATGAAATAAAAAGCATAAAAATTGGCAAAGAAGTCAAACTTTCCCTTTTTGCAAATGAAATGATATTCTACATGAAAAACATGAAATATTCTACCAAAGAGCTGCTAGAACTGATACATGAATTCAGTAAAGTTGCAGGTACAAAATCAATGTACAGAAATTGGTTGCATTTCTATACACCAATAATGAAGCAACAGAAAGAGAAATCAAGAAATCAATCCCATTACAATTGTACCAAGAACCATAAAATACGTAGGTACATTCTCCTCTAGCATTTCAATGGTTCCCATCTCATATTTAGGTGTTTCATTCATTTTGAGTTAATTTTTGTGTATGGTGTAAGAAAGTGGTCCAGTTTCATTCTTCTACATGTTGCTTTTACATCTTTTGGTTAGGTTTGGTTAGCTTTTACATCTTTTGGTTTGGTTTGGTTAGGAATAAACCTAACCAAAATGTAAAAGATCTGTATTCTGAAAACTATAGAAAACTTATAAATGAAATTGAAAAAGACACAAAGAAATGGAAAAAAATTCCATGCTCATGGAATGGAAGAACACATTCAATGTAATCCCAATCAAAATTGCACCTTTTTCTCAAAGCTAGAACAAATGATCCTAAAATTTGTATGGAACCACAAAAGGCTGTGAATAGCCAAAGTAATATTGAAGAAGAAAACCAAAATGGGAGACATCGCATTCCCAGACTTTAGCCTCTACTACAAAGCTATAATCATCGAGACATAATGGTATTGGCACAAAAACAGACACATAGACCAATGGAATAGAATAGAGAACCCACAGACATATGGCCAACTAGTCTTTGACAAAGCAAGAAAGAGTATCTAATTGAAAAAAGACAGTCTCTTTAGCAAATGGTGCTGGGAGAACTGGACAGCGACATGTAGAAGAATGAAACTGGACCACTATACATAAAAATAAACTCAAAATAGATGAAAGACTTAAATGTGAGACAGGAACCATCAAAATGCTGGAGGAGAAAACAGGCAACAACCTCTTTGACCTCAGCCATAGCAATTTCTTGCTTGACACATTGCCAAAGACAAGGGAAATAAAAGCAAAAATGAACTATTGGGACCCCCGAAGGACAAAAACTTCTGTACTGCAAAGGAAACAATAAACAAAACTAAAAGGCAACCGATGGAATGGGAGAAGACATTTGCAAATATCAGAAAAAGGGTTAGTATCCAAAAATCTATAAAGAACTTACCAAACTCAACCACAAAAAAAAAAAAGAATCCAGTGAAGAAATGGGCAGAAGACATGAATAGACACTTTACCAAAGAAGACAAAGAAGATGACCAATAGACACATGAAAAGATGCTCAACATCACTCACCATCAGGGAAATATAAATCAAAACCACACAGAGATATCACCTCACACTAGTCAGTGCGGCTAAAATTAACAACTCAGGAAATAACAGATGCTGGCAAGGATGTGGAGAAAAGGGAACCCTCTTGCATTGTTGGTGGGAATGTAAACTGGTATAGCTGCTCTGGAAAACAGTGTGGAGATTCCTCAAAAAAATTAATAGCACTACTAGGAATTTATCCAAAGGATACAGGAGTACTGACTCATATGGGCATATGCACCCCAATGTTTATAGCAGCGCTTTCAACAATAGGCAAATTATGGAAAGAGCCTAAATGTCCATTACCTGATGAATGGATAAAGAAGATGTGGTTTATATATACAATGGAATACTACCTGGCAATGAGAAAGAATGAAATCCTGCCATTTGCAGCAATGTGGATGGAACTGGAGGGTAGTATGTTAAGAGAAATAAATCAGTCAGAGAAAGACAGATATCCTATGTTTTCACTCATACGTAGAACTTGAGAAACTTAACAGAAGACTGTGGGGGAAAGGAAGGGGATAAAAGTAGTTTCAAACAGAGAGGGAGGGAGGGAGGCAAACCATAAGAGACTCTTAAATACAGAGAACAAACTGAAGGTTGATGTGGGAGGGGGGCAGGGGAGAGGGGAAAATGGGTGATGGGCATTGAAGAGGGCACTTTCTGGGATGAGCACTGGGTGCTGTATGTAAGTAATGAATCCCTGGAATTTACCCCCAAAACCAAGAGCACACTGTATACCCTGTGTGTTAGCCAACTTGACATTAAATTATATTTAAAAAAGATAAATCAATTCTGTAAAAGAAGAGTAAAGTAGAAGAAATCACTTTACCTGATAATAGGGCTTACTATATAGCTATATTTTTTCCTTCAAGTTTTTATTTAAATTCCAGTTAGTTACCAAATTATATAGCTATATTAATCAAGGCATTGTGGTATCAGTGGAGAGATATAAGCATAGGTCAATGGAATAAAATAGATAATCTGTAAAAAGATCCACACAAAGATGCCCAACTAATTTTTTGACAAAATTGCAAAAGAAATTCAGTGGAGAAATTCACTACCTTTTCTACGAATGGTATTGGAGCAACTGGACATCCATGGGCCAAAATATAAACGTTGACTTAAACCTTGTACTTTACACAAAAATTAACTCCAGATGGATCACAGACTTAAAGCTACACAATTTATAGAATAAAACAGAAGAGAAAATCTTTAGACCCTTGATCCTGGTGAAGTTTTTAGACCTAGCACCAAAAAATATGACTGATAAAAGGAAAAAAGAATACTTAGGCTTCATCAAAATTAAGAACTTTATTCTTCAATAGGATAAAAAGGATCAGAAGAGGATTAAAATCTGGGAGAAATATTTATATTTCTAACAAAGGGCTTGCATCTAGAATATATAAAAAATTTTAAAAACTAAGCAGTAAAAAAAAATCCAACTAGAGTATAGACAAAAGAATGAAGAGACATTTCACCAAAAAGGACATACAAATGGCAACTAACCATGTGAAGCGGTGTTTAATATCATTAGCCACTATGGAAATACAAGTTAAAGCCACAATGGGATACCACCCCCTACCTATCAGATTGGCTAAGACAAAAAATAGTGAGCATCAAATGCTGGGAGGATTCACAAAAACTGAATACTCAGATATTGCTAGTAGGAATCTAAACTGGTACAAGGGGCACCTGGGTGGCTCAGCTGGTTGAACATCTGACTCTTGATTTCAACTCAGGTCGTGGTCTCATGGTCGTAGGAACAAGCCCCGTGTTGGGTTCCACACTGAGGGTGGAGTCTGCTTAAGATTCTCTTCTCCCCCCCCCCAACCCCCAACTCATGCACTCACATGCTCGCTCTCTCTCGCTCTCTCTCTCTCTCTCTCTCAAAAAAAGGTACAAACATTCTGGAAAACAGTTTGGCAATTTCTTATAAAACTAAAAGTGCAACTACTATATACTTAGCAATTGCACTTCTGGACATTTATTCTAGAGAAACAAAAACTTATGTTTACACAAAAACTTGTGCATAGCAGCTTTATTTATAGCTCAAAACTAGAATCAAACTAGATGTTCTATTGGTTAAGCAAACTGTGGTACATCCATATCATGGATTACTACTACTCAGGCATTTGCAGGAATGAACTAATGATAAACATAACAACCTGAATGATCCTCAAGGGCAATATGCTGAATAAGAAAAGCCAACCTCAAAAGGTTTCATATTATGATTCCATTAATACAATTTTTGAAATGACAAAACAATAGTGATAAAGAACAGATTGGTATTGGTGGTTGCTAGGGGTTAAGGAAGAGATGAGGAGATGAGGCTGCTTGTTTTCATCAAAGGGTAGCATGAGTGAGATCTTTGTGGTGACAGAGCAATTGCGTATCTTGATGGTGGTAGAGTTACATGAGCCCACATGTGTCCCCCAGTTGTAACTAGTATTATTGAAACAAGAAGCCAGGAAATTGACATTGTATAATCCACAGAGTTTATTCAGATTTCACACACCGTTTTGTGTGTGTGTGTGTGTGTGTGTGTGTGTGCGTGTGTGCACGTATAGGTCTATTGGGTGAAGCTATAAAACACTAAATTTTTTCAGTAGATGTTTTCAACAAACTTCAAATTTGGGGCATTTACTGTTGCAGTCATCACTAGCAAAAAAATTTGCAAGTATACATCTTTGTGTACAAATCTTGCCCATGTTTTGACCTATTTCATAATTTGGAATTTCTAGTTAGTGGAATTGCATAGTCTTAGAGTAAGGAAGAACATTTTAACATTTGAGCTGTTCAAACTGGAATGCGCTTTCCAGGGAGCTAGTTGGGGCATTGTCATTAGTGAAGGTCAAGTACTGGCAGTGTGGTCACTGTCAGGAATGGTGCAGAGGAGATGCCTATGACAGTTGGACTCAGTAGTCTCTAAGGTCCATGTATAACGGAGAGTCCAGTATGAGCTGTGTAATAGGCCACCCTATGCAATGGGGATAAAACCGCATTCATGACCCTTCTCCTCAAATCTGCTCCTCCTCCTAGATTCTCTGCCTTAGCAGATGACATCACAATCTCATTGCTCATAGGGACTCACCTCAGATACCTCCCATTCATTTATCCTCTTTCTGCCCCTAGCAGTCACCAGGTACTTGGAACTGTAGCCCCCAAAACATTTCTCGTCTCTGTTGCCTCTCTCCTTCCTGTCTGCCTTCCTACATCTATCCCATTTTTTAGCTTCCAGTCTCTGCCCTTCCCCTACTGCTCTATAGACCTCCACTACTACACCCTTCAAACTAAAGTCAGAGTGAGTTAAGGAAAAGCATGAAAGATGCTAACTCATTTTTAACTTGCTATCGCAGTTTCTGTCTTTTTTTAACTTTCTAAAAGAGACTTTCACCTAGGTCAAGAAAGGGATTGTGGGAAGGTGCTGGGAGGAGAGGAAAAAACCAGCATTGCCTCACTTGGTGTTATCCTGAAGTTGACTGTAAGCTCCTTGAAGGCAGGGTCTGGGCCTAGAAGACCTCTAAACCTGACAGTCTGGAGGGGCCCCTGGGTGGTTCAGTTGGTTAAGTGTTTGACCCTTGATTTAGGCTCAGGTAGTGATCTTATGGTTTGTGTGATCAAGTCTTGTGTCGGGCTCTGTGCTGGTGGTGTGGAGCCTGCTTGGGGCTCTCTCTCTCTCTCTCTCTCTCTCTCTCTCTCTCTGCCCTTATCCTGCTTGTGCTCTCTCTTAAAACAAACAAATAAACTTAAGGGTGCCTGGGTGGTTCAGCCAGTGAAGCATTGACTCTAGATTTTGGCTCAGGTTATGATCTCACAGTTCATAGGTTCAAGCCCCACAATGGGCTCTGTGCTGGAGGTGTGGAGCCTGCTTGAGATGCTCTCTCTCCCCCTCTCTCTGCCCCTCCTCAGCTCTCTTTCTCTCTCAAAGTAAATAAATAAACTTAAATAGAAGGAAAGAAAGAAAGAAATGAACGAATAAACTTTAAAAAAAACACCCAACAGCCTGGAGCACTAACCATTTGCCAGGTATGGCTCCAAGTTTACTGTGAAGCCCTTAGCAACCCAGGAGGTAGTGTTATCATCATCATTGCTATATTTTACAGATAAGGAAACAGAGATACAGAAAGCACGTAAAAATTCAAAGACCAGCTTACCCCAGAATGCTGTTATCAAACCAAATTTTAGAAATGAAAAATTGTACAATTAATGTTGAAGCTTTGTTATACATTAAGGCAAACCAACTATTGGGGCTTATCCCTACCTTGAACATTTTTTATTATTCCTTTGTATCATTTTTCAGTGTCAGTGACCTTAGTCACTTTGAGGGCACATCTAAACTCTGTTGGGTACAACAAGTAACGCTGTAATGCTGACATGAGATGATAGGTACATATCAGTTTTAATTGGCATTTGTATTTCATTTTATTTAAAATGTTTATTTATTATTTTGAGAGAGAGAGAGAGAGAGAGAAAGCTAGCCAGGGAGAGGCAGGGAGGGAGAATCCCAAGTAGGCTCTGTGCTGTCAGCACAGAGTCTGCCACAGGGCTCAAAGCCGGGTTTGAACTCATGATGAGATCATGCCCTGAGCTGAAATCAAGATGCTTAAATTAGATGCTTAATCAACTGGGCCACCCAGTTATTTGTATTTTAAAATGTCATGCATTGTGTAGAAAAGGGGTTAATCATTAGGAGCTAAAAAAAAGAAAGAAAACTAAAAACAGGAATATGTAATACACTGACTAGGAGTGAGAAGTCTTTCTAAGATTGTGTATGCACTGAATGTGTGTGTGTCATCTGCTCCCATTCCTGTGATACACTAATAAGTTAATGGTGCACGTTTCTCGAGTTGCAGACAATCATTGTCACTGGAGCATTCAGTCTCCCACCCGGGCGCTCACTGACCCATAGTTTCCCTGGAACCTTACCCGCTGACCATACAGGCTGCTAGCCTCCAACATCTTCAAGCTAGCTCTGACTCCAAAAATCTTTCAGGCAGCATGTTTTGAATCAGGGTGTGTACTTAGTATCCTAGGGTGCTGTGACAAAGCACCACAAACTGGTTGGCTTAGAGCAACAGAAATGTATTGTTTCATAGTTCTGGAGTCTGGAAGTCCAAAATCAAGGTGTTGGCAGGGGCATGTTGCCTTGGAACCTATAGGGAGAGATCTTTCCTTGTCTCTTGCTAGCTTCTGGTGGTTTGCTGGCAATTTAGTTCCTTAACTTATGGGTGCATTACTCCAATCTTCTGTCTTCACATGACCCCTTTCCTCTGTTGGTCTCTGTGGCCAAATTTCCCCTTTTTATAAGGACACCAGTCGTGTTGGATTAGGTCCCACCCTAGTGACCACATTTTAACTTGATTACATTTGCAAAGCCCCTCTTTCCAAATAAGGTCACATTCTGAGGTACTGGGGGTTAGGGCTTCAACAAAACTTTCTTATGGGGGGGAAACAATTCAATCCATAACAAGGTGTTAGGTCCAAGGTTTTAGTTACACGTTATATTTTTGCTTCCTACACTTACGGAGCTGGGAGGCCCCATGGTGCTCCCTTCCTCAAATTCACCTCCATCTTTGGGCAGTTGTGTGGTTGGGTGCTGCCTGGGGAAGCCTGCCAAGCACTCTGCTGCAATGATATCAAGTGCCTTGGATCCAAGATGTCACATCAGGCAAGGGCTCCTCCATGTAAGTAATGCATCTGCTGGCTCACCATGGGTGGAGAAACAACCCAGAAGACTCTGGGCTCAGCTTGCTACTTGTCCTTACTTTCCCTTCAGTCTGAAGGCTTTCTATTTTAATCCTATTGTACTGTATGCCTGTTCTTACAATCCTCCTTGATTCTTTTTGGTATGAAATAAAGTATACAAATAAATTAAATAAACGGCAATTCCCTGCTTAATTAAATAGCAGCACAAGGACAGGCTGTGATTTCTAAGGACTCAGTGTTGTCATGACAACCACAAGACACTGCCTCCTCCACTTCGCCCTTCCCCAACCCCCATTACTAAGTCCAGCTCATCTTCATGCCTCAGCCCAGCCTCCACCCTTCTGAGAAGCCATCTCTGAGCAACAGATAGAGCTACAGGGTTCTCTATCTGCCCCCAATCCTCCATCTGTTGCTATACTCACCTTGTGGAAGTCCCAGGTGCCTGTTTAATTCTCTCTGGACAACAGGCTTCTCAAGGACAGGGATCACTTCATCATTTATTTGTACAAACACCCGATTCAGAACTTTGCCTTCAGGGAGTCGCCAGAGCAGTAGATGGAACACCAGCACTTCGGGCTCCTGAAGGGTTGCCTCTGGAGCTGCCGTCACATGTTGCCAGATGTGCCCATTAAATTTAAAATTAAAATTGAATTTAAATTAACTAACATTAACTAAAAGCAAAACTCAGTCCCGCTAGCCTCATTTCAAGTGCTTAATAAGCTACATCTGGCTAGCAACTACCACATGGGACAACAAAGCTATAGAGCATTGCCATCACCGCAGAAAGTTCTACTGGACAGAACTGGTCTCAGAGGAGCCCATAACCAGTGCCCCCTGAGGGTACACTTGGTGTTTGTACATCTTAGCCCAGCAGAGCTACGCCCTTCTAGTTTTAACCTTGGGAACAAAAGAGAAAATGTGAGCAGTGCATCCTCTGTCAGGACCATGAGCTAACGGCCCCTCACCAAAGAGAGCAACACGAGTGGCCTGACATATTTCCCCACCAATCCCTAAACAAGCCTGGATCTTTCTGCCTCTTTTGCACATGCTGTTCCTCTGCCTAGAATGTCTACTCTAACAAATTCCTTATGTCTTATTTATTCTTCAGCTGTATTTTAAGTGTATATGCCTTCGCCTGCCTGCATAAATGCTTTCTTCCCCTGTCCTCAGTAGTGTGTGTGTGAAATCTTCCTTCTCACCTTACATCCCATATATTATGATGTAGTGGCATCAGAATCTGTGAGCAGATTGTTCTATAATTAGCACAGAGGGCAAATATCAAGTAGAACAAAAACTGCCCTTGAAATTCTCTTAAATCTTCCAAAGAACATGCATTCTTGGTTTCATTTATACAGTCCTGAACAGAGCTTCTTAGGGACACGGAATCATAAATACAACTGAGACAGACTAAGGAGGAAGTAAGAGGAGGAAGGTCCATAAGCAGATACGCAGACATACAAACCACCTGCCCTTTGAAACAGCCACGACATCCGTGGCGGGGGAGGGCCAAGCTAGATTGCCCCTGATGGAGAATTGTTTTCTCCAGTGATTCTTCAGGTATGCTCTGTGGGGGCAGCAGCATCAGCGTCACCTGGGAACTTTTTAGAATTGCAAGTTTGGGAGCCCCACCCCAGACCTACTTGACGGGAAACCCTGACCAACAAACTGAAAGTGATTCTGCTGGGAGTTACATTTGAGAACCACTGGCTCACTCCTCTGGCTCTAACACGCAGCCTCTGTTGCTTAGTACAGACTGATGAGCTTGTTTGCTTATGTGAGTATGATGTTACGGTGGAACATGCAGGCTCTGAGCTGTGAAAGCACACCCAGCTAAGGGCCTGGCGTTTGTGGGCGCCTCATACGTTTTCTCTGGATTGTAATCTACACAATCTGAGTGCTGTATTCTTTGTGACTCTGAGTAGCTGGAGAAGATGTTGGCTACCTGCCTGCTGCCCGGCTCAGGTGATATTTCCACTGAAGTGTCATTCTTACTCCTTCAGAGGAAGTAGGAGAGGGGTTCGGTTTCAAAGTCTCCTGAGAACTTAAGGGCGTGGAAGATACACAGCACATTCTCCATCCCCAGCGGCTTTCTCACTCATCCTCACAATCAAAAGCTCTGCATGGAGGCACGTGAGGTCACTACTGATAGAGCATGTGCTGTGCTGCCTGTTTGTCCTAAGGGTTTTCCATGTAACTAAGCAGTCCTCACAACAACCCTATGAGGACAGTGTGGACATCTTTCCCAACTCATACAGGAAAAATGCAAGCAGAGAGGGGTTACATAACCCACTCACAACTGGGTAGTAGGAGGCAGAGTTAAGATTTGAACCCAGTCTGGCTCCAGTTTCTGAGATCTAAACACTATCATCTACTTCCTCTCATACAGAGCCAAATGAACTTTAAAAAGGGATGTCCAGGGGCGCCTGAGTGGCTCAGTCGGTTAAGCGTCCGACATCAGCTCAGGTTAAACCCACTCAAACTTCAGCTCAAACCCACAGCTCCTGGCTTGTGGGTTTGAGCCCTGCATCGGGTCCTGTGCTGAGAGCCTGGAGCCTGCTTCAGATTCTGTGCCTCCCTCTCTCTCTCTGCCCCTCCCCCACTCTCTCTCTCTCTCACACTCACGCGTGCGCTCTCTCTTTAAAAAATAAACCTTAAAAATTTTTATTAAAAAAAAGGGATGTCCTCTCCTTTCTTTTGATTTCCTGTAGCATGACAAAAACTGAGGACTGATGGATGTGGGGGGGAGGAGGGATGGGCATAGAGGAGGACACTTGTGGGGATGAGCACTGAGTGTTATGTGGAAACTAATTTGACAATAAACTATTTGTAAAAAAAAAAAGAATAAAGATGTAACAATTAAAAAAAAAAAAAGGGATGTCCTGTGGGGAAAATAAGGAGCATATTAATGTCCAGCCATAGGGAAAAGGCTAAATAAATTCTGTGGAATCCATAGAATGGCATACTACATGGCTGTTAAGTATGCTGCCGTAGGATTTATTTTGTCAGATAGGAAGATGCTTTGGATCTAAAAACAGCGTGTGTACACCCTAATTTCACATATACACACATTATGGAAGAATAATGTATGTATAAAGATTCACTGTAATCGTTTCTGAGAGTTGATGTGTCAGATGACCACAATTTCAGTGGCCTATAACAATGGGGACTTTCTCACAGTTTTCTGGAGGCCAGAAGGCCGAAATCAAGGCATTGGCAGAGCCATGCTCTCTCTGAAGGCTCGAGGGAGGAAACTTCCTTGTCTCTTCTAGCTTCTGGTGTTTGACAGCAATCCTGGGTGCTCTTGGCTTGTAGATGCATCGCTTCAGTCTTTGCCTCCACCTTCATGTAACCTCTCCCCTGTGTGTCTGTTTCTGTGTCTCTGTTTTCTCTTCTTATAAGGGCATCAGTTACTGGATTAAGGGCCATCAAGTATGACTTCATCTTAAATTGACTGAGCACATCTGCAAACATGCTATTTCCAAATAAGGTCACATTCTGAGGTTCCAGATGAACGTGAATTTTGGAGACACTATTGAGTATGATCTGCCCTCTGGCACCTAAATATTCAAGTCTGTCCCACATACAAAGGACATTCACCCCATCCTAAGACTCCCAAAGCCTTCTCCCATTCCAGCATTAACTTTAAATCCCAATTCTCATTACAAAATCCCAAATGTTATCTTCTAAAAAATCTTAATCAGGTATGAGTGAGACTCTGGGTATGGTCCATCCTGGGGCAAAATTCCCCTCTCTGTGTGGATCTGTGAAACTAGAAAACACGTAGTCTGCTCCCAAAATACAATGATGGATAGGCAGAGGAGAGACAGGAGCATGCCCAATATACCACCGCCTTAACCTCCACGGCTGCTGCCCCTACACACTTCAGTACATAAGATGCCCAGGCCCACACCTCCACCAGAGCTGTCCCACAAGAATCAAATGCCTCCCCTACTGCTTCCCAGTTTATTCCAATCGCCTTGCATGGTTGATCACCTCATGCTGCTCACTTTTGTGTTCTAGTTCTTCTCCTTCTTCTTCCTCTTCTTTTCAAAGTAGGATTCAAGGGGCGCCTGGGTGGCTTAGTCGGTTAAGCGTCCGACTTTCCGACTTTCGCTTAGGTCATGATCTCGGCGCTTTGTGGGTTCGAGCCCCGTGTCGGGCTCTGTGCTGACTGCCAGCTCGGAGCCTGGAGCCTGTTTCAGTCTGTGACTCCCTCTCTCTCTGACCCTCCCCTGCTTACGCTGTCTCTCTCTCCTAGAAATAAATAAAACATTTAAAAAAATAATAATAAAGTAGGATTCAAGCCCAGCATGCAGCCCAGCTCAGGGCTTGAACTTCTGGCCTTGAGATCAAGGCCTGAGCTGAGATCAAGAGTCAGAAGCTTAATTGACTGAGCTATCTAGGTGCCCTATGTTTTAGTTCTTTCATTGATGTGTCTAATTAAAAAAAAACTTAAGTCATATGTTTTGCAGCTTTTTGTACTAGCAGTTGAATGAAATTGTACTGAGTGAGTCAATTTTTTTAAGTTTATTTATTTTTGAGAGAGAGGGGGAGAGAGAAACATGAGCAGGGGAGGGGCAGAGAGAGAGGAAGAGAGAATCTGCTGACAGCGCAGAACCTAACTTGGGGCTCAAACTCATGAACTGTGAGATCATAACTGAGTCCCCCAGGTGCCCCTGAGTGAGTCACTTTGAAGTGTTGACTATATTACATTATTTGAGGCACAGATATTCACAACAGTTTGTGAAATTGCCCAATTTTTCTATCATGAGGTATGTTTCTCTAGCCTGTAAATGCTTTTTATCCTGTGTTTTAAACTTGTCTCCAATATGGGCTTTTATCCCTTTGTTTGTTTTTGCCTTTTTTTCTTTCTTTTTTTTTTCTTTTACCTCTGCAGAGTTTGTCTTTGAACATTTTTTCCCCCAATTTTTAACCTTCCTGAGCACTTTGTTTGAGAGGTATATTGCTTATATGTGGGTGTATTTCTGTATCTTAGAACCATGGATTTTTTAAAAATCTGATATTGTTTTCTTATTAATAGGAGACCTATTTATATTTTTTAATTTAACTAATATATTCAGTCTTAAATCTGTCATTTTATGCTATGCTTTTTGTTTTGATTGATTTTTAAAAATCTTTCACTACATTGTCTTTTTGTGTCCCTGTGTGTGTGTGTGTGTGTGTGTGTGTGTGTGTGTTTCAAATAATTAGAAGACCTATGTTTTGTTCTGGTGGATTCTTTGTAAAGTACACCTTTTGACTGAGGTGTCTTGTTGTGATCAAGTTTATGCTGGCCTTTGTTTTCCTCGGGAAAAGTGTGCGCATTGATGTTTGGAGAAATTTCCCACTGAAGCCCTCAGATCTTGGAGTTTTCTTTGTGAAAAGAGTTTTAATTATAATTCAAGTTTATTTAATCGATGCAGACTACTTGTATTTTCTATTTTTAAGACAATTGTGTTTTGAAAAATTGTGTTTCTCAAGGAATTTTCCCATTTCATCTACATGTTAAAGTATATTGTAAAGTTATTGTATATATATACTCATTATCTTTTAACATTTACAACATCTTTATATTGGTGTTTTTATGCTTTTCCTCTATTTTGTTTTCATTGATCCTTATAGGAGATGACCAATTTTATTAGTCCTAAAACTAATTTTGGACTTTAATTTTTTTTCTTGTATATTATGTTTAATACGTTGGTCAGTTTCTTCTTTTGGTCTCTTTTGTATTAATGATCTTTGCCTAGATTTTTTGGAAATTGTTACAAGATAAACTGGGGCATATTAAAACCTTAAGAGTTTGAGTAAAAACTGATTGAGGTAAATTGGTGCCAAACTGGAAGTGGTTAGGAGTATTCCACTTACAGGAGCTAAGGAAGACTTTCACAGAATAGAGTCAGAAGCCAGGCAAGGAAATTATTTGATTGGCTATAGTTTAAGCATTTGCCTAATTTGGAAAAGTTCAGTGGCTGTTTGTGATTGGTTGTTTGTAGGCTTTGATTTCTTAAATTGAGGCATTTCCAGACTTAGGTTTTAGTTTGCTTTGGTGGGCTGCTGAAGAATTAAAAACACCTTGTTTATTTAATTAAGCAAAATGGATGCTTACATAATTGACTCAGCATTTTTTCTCTTATATGGATTTAAAGCTATAAATTTACCTCTAAGTATGGCTTTAGCTGAGTGTCACATTGTTTATTTTCAGTGTTATTTAATTTTAAATATTTCATGTTTTCCATTGTGATTTCTACTTTGACCTATAGGTTATTCAAAATAATCATTTTTCCTGTTTAATTGATCCTTTCACTATTATGAAATGTTCTTCTTTATCTGTAACAATAGCTCTTGTCTTAACCTCTACTTTTCTGATATTAGTATAGCTACTACAGCTTACTTTTGGTTATTACTTATAGCATATATTTTTTCTGTCCTTTTTGATTTAATCTTTCTAGGACTCTATATTTAAAATGTCTCTTTTAAGCAGTATAGAATTTGACTCAATTTAATCAAGACTGGGAGTCTTTTTATCTTTTAATTAAACTATTTAGTCTCTTTACATTTAAGGTAATTACTGGTATACTTGGGTTTAAATAAACTAAATTACTATTTATTTTTCCCATTTTTCTGTATTTTCTTTGTTTCTTTATACTTCTCCTTTCTTGGCTTCTTTTAGCCAAGATTAACTTTTTGTGATGTGTTTTTGTTATATCATTCCATGCTTCTTCTTTTGTTGTTAGTTACACCACCTTTTATTATTTGTTTACCTTAGAGATTGCAGCATCCTTTTTTGACTTTTTTTGAGTCTCCCTTAAATTGATTTTCACCACTTCTCAGACAGTGCAAGGACCTTAGAACACTTTCATTCTATTACGTTCTCCTTAACTTTTGTACTATTGTTGTCATGTATTTTAATTAAACATATATTTTAAACTCCTCAAGAAAAAAATTTTTACAGTCAATATTGATTATATTTATCCTCATGTTTACTTTCCTGGTTTTTCCCACCCCCTTCCTGCCCCTCCAGCTGAGATCAATTTCCATCTGCCTTCTAAAAAGTAGAAGGAAAAGCTCTCAGTTATCAATTAGGTACTCTCTTGGTAAATACATACTCTAAGGGTTTTGTTGTTTTGTTGTTTTTTATTTGAAAATGACTTTATTCCATCTTCATTTTTGAATGCTATTTCCCCTGGGGAGAAAATTCTAGATTGGCAGTTATATTCTTGCAGTACTTGAAAGATGACAATGCATTTTTTTGAGCTTTCCTAATTTCTATTGAAAGTCATCTAGAAGTTTTATTTTATCTTTGAATGTAAGGTGTTTTATTCTCTTTTTCTAACTAAGAAATTCTTTTAAGACGTTCCCTTTATCTTTATTTTTTAGCCTTTAATGATATGCCTAGGTGTGGTTTACTTTGTATCCTGCTAGAATTCTTCAATCTGTGACTTGATATTTACCATCATGCTTAGAAAATTATAAGCCAGATTCTCTGCTGTCACATTCTCTTTCTTCTCTCTTTCTGGAACTTGAATTCTGTGTACATCAGACTTTTTCACTCCGATGTCTCTTATGCTCCTTTCTGTATTTGCTCTCCTTTGTTTTTTGTTTCAGGATTTCAACTTGGATATTTCCAATTAACTTATTTTCCAATTTCCTAACTGCCTCTCCTGTGTCTAATCTGCTGTTGTTATCATAGGAAGATTGATCTGAAACAAACTACTGCATCATAACTGGAAATATCTCTAAATCACTTAAAATTCTTTTGTCATTTTAATTTCATTTGCTTCCTTTTCTCAATTCTCTCTTCCTTTGTATTTTTTACTGCGTTTTCAGCTAAGTCTCTTGTGGGCTTTATCTATTTTATTTAGTCTTTGTTTCTGTAAATGTTTTGCTCTCTTTCCCCACTGCTTTCCTATGCTGTAGTACTCCTATTCTATCTTCCTCTGTGCCTAACCTTAACTTTCCTGGGCTCTCAAATCTGTGATTTGTGTTCTTCTTTTTCATAAGCAAATACTTCGTTTCTTTCTAAAATTTCTGGTACTATGTTCAATCAACTTTTTATTTGTTCTGTGGCAATAGCCTTTTTGGTAAGTGTTCATCTTCTACTTTCCCACCATTGCATTCATCTTTTTCTTTTTTATGCTCTTTATTTAGATTCTGTGAGTTTAAAACATAATCTTTTATAAATAGATGAATTCTTCCTGGAGGTTTAAAGTGAGGAGGGGCTAGTGTCATTTCCCATACCAGAGATGATGGCATGTGTGAGAGTTTTTATCCTTTACCTCTGGCGAGTCAGTAGTAGACAAGCATGACAGGACTGCTCACACTACCGCGCCTCAGCAACAGAATGCAAATGTGGCCTGTCTGTGTCCTTCCTCATTCAGTTCCATCTTTCTTATTTGTCAAGACTTTGGAATTAACCACTCTACAGACTTTCCAGCTACAAACCTGGATACTCCCATTGTTCAAAAAGAAATTGGTGGTTTTGTCCCTTAGGCTGTGTCATTTACTTTGAGGAACCAGGCTTTCCTGCATTTGACTGATGTTTCCAACTGTGGATATCCTCTCTCATTGTCTTTCCATGTGACTACTTGACCTTTCTCATCTATTTCAGTTCAGGTTTATAGGTGTCCCTTAATTTCTTTTAAGATAGAGCCTTGTTCCTGTCTCTTATGCTCCTTCTTACTTTTTGGAGCCTTTTGGGGGAAAATGCCTTCTTTATACTGCATTTTTAAAATTTATGTTTTAGTTTTTAAAGTTTATTTATTAGCTTTGAGAGAGACAGAGACAGCCCAAGTGGCGGGGCAGGGGGTCAGGCAGAGAGAGAGAGAGAGGGAGAAAGAGAATCCCAAGTGCAGAGCCTGACACTGAGCTTAAACTCCTGAAACCAGGAGATCATAATCTGAGCTGAAATCAAAAGCCAGATGTTTAACCGACCGAGACTCCTAGGTGTCTCTACACTGCATTTTAAAAGCAGAAGATTCACTCTGAGGAAGTCTTTTGCATACAATGTTATTTTTAGTCTCTGTTCTGCATCATATATAATCTTTCAATGTTATATTATGTGGTGATTAGAGAACTGAATTCAAGTTTAAATTCAATCTTGCCTGGTGCTACCAATGAAATTAACTCAAATGAAATGACAATCAAATAATCACAAACTGTGGCACATGGCTAAACATGCATATGTTCAGGCAATGACCACTCCATCACAATGGGGTCATTTATCAGCGACCGCTGGTAAAAATGTAAAAATATGGGAAAATGGTTTACGTCATTTCAGGTGGGCATGAATAAAGGTTAGAATCCAACAGATTGAGGAGGAAGGTGAGTACCTTCCATGGAGTAGCATCAACTTTTGAAAAGGTTGAAACGTTAGAATGGATTTAAGACTTAAAGTGCAAATAATCCAGTTGTGAAGGGAAATAGTTTCCTTTTGTTCTATTATTTGATAGCATTCTCTGCCCTCCTCCCTGACTGTGTATAACTGGTATGTGCTCTTCATAGGGTGTGCCTTGCACCTTCCCATATCTGTGCCATTTCTCATTATGATTCCTCCATTTGTAATTTTTCTTTTCCTAGATAATCAACTCTGCTGATAATAGTCCTGCTTATCCTTCAGAGCCCCACAGACCTATCCTGATTCCCCAACCAGATATGAACTTGCTTTCTACCTCCTTGCCTGCATTTTTCACAATCTTTTCAGACCAAATTCTACTCCCCAGGGAGGCAAGGGTTATTACTCTGCCACTCCACTCATCCCTCTGCCTTTGCGAAATTGTCTCCAAAACCAGCCTTCAAACTCTCACTCTCCTGGTTCCCTCTGTCTAATCAAAATTTCCATTCTCAATGGGATTCTCAACTTTCTTCTTATACATTTCTTGCTTTCTTGCTGGAACTTTCAGATTCTGTCCCCAACTATGTCTTATTTTCCTTTCGCTCCTGGCTGAAAAAAATATATGAATTCCCTTGATAATGTGATGGTGGGGTCTGGAGCCAAAGGTCAAGAAATGATTCTTGAGACATGTTTGGTACAAAAAGGTGATTTTATTAAAGCACGGGGACAGGACCTGTGGGCAGAAAGAGCTGCACTAGGGTTGTGAAGAGTGACTGGTTATATACTATGGAGCTGGGGGAGATAAAGTCAAGAGGAATTTTCTTAAAGGGATTTTCATATGCTAAAGAAGACTCACAGATTACTGGAGGCCTAGCTATTGTCAGGATAAGGTTGTTTTTCCCTATAGCAAATCGTTAACATGAAGACAGTAGGGAGTTCCTGGAGAAACGTTACACTCTGTATTAGCCTCTGTTATTTGTCAATGGGCTGCAGATTCTAAGGAAATTTAATTTTACCTGCCATTTCCTTCTTGCCTTTGTTCCCCACATCACTATGGAGGGGAGGGTGATTTGGGGGCTATAGGTTTTCTGGAGGCTAGGCTATTGATAAGATTGCCTTTTTCTTGTAATTTAGGAGATGTTTGTAAACTGATGGAGACTTGGGTCTTGCATGACTGTGATCTCTATCAGTTAACCATTTGTTTCCCCCTTTCCTTTGTTCTTGGAAAGCCAGGAGTGCCTGAGGAATGTCATACATATTTCACCTGGGTATGTGTGGGGGGGAGCGGGGGGGGGGGGAGGTTTGCAAGGTGTCAGCTTGCCTTACGCTCCCTCATCAATACGATGGCACTGACAAACCTGTTGATAAGCTCCCAGTTTCCTGAGCCTTTCATTTCAGTGGCCATTCCTGCTGCCCAGGTCGCAACCCCCCACCTGCCACTGAATATCACTGACTAGGGTTTAGCCTTGGAGCCATGCCATCAACTTCATGGACACTGAATATTTTTCTTGGATTCTAAATCTCTGAGTGCTTCTTTCACACTCTACTCCTTGACAGTGGATCTTAAAATGCTAAGCACATGCAGTGCCTTGCATCAGAAGAGCTCAAAAGCTATTAGCGCTGTTTGAATAGGGCACTTTAAGGTAACTTGAGTACCATTGTGCCCCATGTATGTGGACACATCTTGGGATACTGTCCACATGTATCCAGGTTCAAGTCCCCACTGCTTGACAAAGTTGACAGCTTGACACTTTCAGAATGAAAAGAACCAAAAGTATCCCATTGTGTACATTGTCTGGATATACCTCCCAGCTGTGCCTCTGGGATGCCCCAGTCTCCTCTCCTGCCTCTTCCAATTTATACTTAACTACCACTCACACCAGATTCCCCAAGCTAGTCTGTAGGCTCACTGAGGCCAGGCACTGGGCCTTTTGGTATTCTGTTGTGCCCGAATCGCGAGTCCCCTGAGATCTCCAAGGAGCCGACACCGATGCAAGTACATAAGGGTCTTTATTACAAGCTCGAGCAGGGGCTCACCCATCTACCAGCACAGAGGCAACAAAGTGAAGCCCCAAAAAATAGAGAGCAGGGTTTTTATGGGGTAAGGGATGGGGGTGTTACAGTGCACACGTTGTACGTATTGCATCATCACATAAGCACCAATCATAATTGTACAACATCATGGTAACAGTTTTGACCATTCAGTATCCGTGAGGCGTCCGTTACTTTTGGCGGGACCTAATCATGACCTTTGAGAATCCTTTGAAAATGACCAATTATAAGGTGAACTCAAAGGGCTTACGTGGGGTTTAGGCAAGCAGTGAGTGATTGGCCAGTTTGTACAGAGTAACTACCTGCAGTTCCCAGCCCTGACTCAGACCCCAGGAATGTTACATGTTTCTTTTGATTGGCTGATCCGAGGGTGGTCCGAGGGTGGCTTTAGCTGAAGCTTTTCCTGGAACTGGGGCGACGTGCAGCCCGAGGTTGCTCTTAATGGAGGACTTAATTTCAGGCTCTTCACTGTATCTCACCAAGTCCTGAGCCCATGCCTGACCCAGAGTTAGCACTCATTAAAGTTGTGACTTGAATGCTTTTATGCCCTCACGGTGTCTTCTATCCCTGTTATGCTTGCCTTCTGTGGCAGTCAGAATCTTTCCTCTCCCTTCTTTAAACTTCTGCCTGAGTATTTAATGATATTTGCATTTTTAATATCAATTGTTAATGCGTTTTCTTCTATTGTTGATTAGAGAAAGGGTAGAAGACACAAGGGCCTGGGAAGGGATTAATGGCACAGTTCACAGTCAGACAATTTTCTGTCTAAACCCTGCTGTGTTAGTATCTATTACTACAGAACCAATTACCCCAAAGTGACCAAAAGCAACAAATCTTTCTTACTCTACAGTTTCGGTGAAGCGGGAATTTGCGAGTGACCTAGATGGGTGGTTCCAGCTCAGAATCTCTCACATACCTGCAGTCAGGATGTCAGCGAAGGCTGTAGTCATCTGAAGGCTTGACTAGGCCTGACGGGTTGACCTCTAAGATGCTTCACCCATGTGGCTATTGGCATATGAGATTGCCCTATGAGATCTTCCATAGACTGCTTGGATGTCCTCATGACATGGCAGCAAATTTCTCCAAGAGCAAGCAATCCAAGAAAGAAAAGGCAGAAGTTACACATCTTCTTACAATTTAGTGTTGGAAGTGATATGCTAGCATTTCTGTCTTGTTCTCTTGGTCCCACAACCAATCCTGATTCAATGTGGGAGGCTGGGTCTACAGAAGGGCATGAATACCAAGAAGGTGGCTCACTGGAGGCTACCTTGGAGGCTCACCTAGCACCCCTACTTCCTTGGGTATGTCTTTGTACAAATTGCCTAATCTCTCTAAGCCTCTGGTCCCTCACATGGAAATAATACTTACCTCACAGGTATCTGTGAGGATTAAATTCTTATAAAGTGGTTTGAACTGTTCCAGGGTCTACTTCCCCTCACCCCCCACCTTTATCCAGGACTCCACTAGGGAAGCCAGGTGTAGTCTCTCTCTCTAAAACCCTTGATTCCTCTGCTCTCCCCTCATTTTTCCATCCTCCTCCCTCCACACCAACAGAGGCTGGATTTTCTAACCTGGCCTCATTCTTCAAACCTCCCTTCTCCTAGACATAGTATTTATATTTCAGTCCCTCACATAACCCTGGGTACCAAGCCTGGAAATCCAAAAGTCAGAAAGAGTATTTCTGATATTTTTCTCTCTCCTAATCTACCCTATCATGTTTCTGATTATTTGCTTGGGAGAAATACCAGGAAACCAAACAAATAGAACAAGACAAGCAAACAAATATTATTTAAGAAATCTTATTTTACCAGGGAGTTAAAATGGGATTTTGGAGGAGTGGCTCCTAACCGTGACTAGCTTCTGGGAGCAAATGATAGTCAATTGCAAAAGAGGGCTATCCACTGGGTTCATTTTGGCAGTTAAGACATTTCCTAGGGCTCCCCTAACAAACTACCACAGATTGAGTGGCCTAAGAAAACAGAAATGTATTGTCTCAGCATGCTAGAGGCTGGGAGTCTAAAATGAAGGTGTCAGCAGAACCATACTCCCTCTTCAGTCTATAGAGGAGTCGGTCCTTGTATCTTCCTAGCTTCTGGTAATTTGCTGGAAATTTTTGGTGTTCCTTGGCTTGTAGCTGCATACCTCTAATCTCTGACTTCATCATAACGTGGCATTCTGCCTGTGTGTCTGTGTCTTTACATAACTGTTTTCTTATAAAGATACCACTCATATTGGATTAGGAGCCCATTCTACTCCAGTATGACCTCACCTTAATTAATTACATCTGCAATGGCCCTATTTCCAAATAAAGTCACTTTCTGAAGTCCTGGAAGTTAAGATTTCAACAAATCTTTTTTGGGACAAAACAATCCAACCTGTAATATACCTGGGGAGGGACAGGGGCAGGCTCTGGATGGGGTAAGGGCTCTCCTTGAGTAGAAAACATATGGGTAAACTCATGTAGTTATAAAACATTTCTCCCATTGCTGCCAACAGAGATTCGCCTAGGGATGGTGTGGGATGAGCCAGTGGGGTGGATGGTCCTAAGGTGTCATGGGAAAAGGGACAGGAGGGTGTGGGATCTGGATGACACAAGGTGAATCAAAGACAATGGCCAGACTATGAAAAGGAAGATAATCCCTAATAGAAGCTGGGACGGGCAGGGAATAAAGAACGCAAAGAAAGTAGTGTGTTTGGATTCCCAGGTACTCTTCTAAATTGAAATACTTGAAAAGTGATATAATTAGTTAGGATAACAGGAAAAAGGAACCCCAAGCAGATGTTTTGCATTGTCTGTGTATGTGCTAGTTATGGAAACAGGTTTCCTGGAGTATGCTCTTGGGAACCTCTGGAGATGGGGTGTGTTGTCAGGGAATAGTTAGGTTAGAGAAACATTTAACCTTTTTGGAAAGTTTTTACGGAACAATTTTTTTCCATGGAAAGGAAGGCAAAGATTGGTGCCTATGTGCTCTGCGTGGAGCCCTCTTCTGCTAATTCTTGTAGTCTCATCTCCTTGCTCACACGTGTTAAACCATTTGAGGTCTACTGTTTGGCTTCAATAACGGCTCCCAGCTTTACTTTTGACTTATCATACTTCTATGTTAGCCAGCACACATTTAGTTCCATTTGGCTTAGCTATTTAACTAAAAAAAAAAAAAAAATCTTTTTTTTTAATGTTTATTCATTTTTGAGAAACAGAGAGAGACAGAACGTGAGTGGAGGAGGGGCAGAGAGAGAAGGAGACCCAGAATCTGAAGCAGGCTCCAGGCTCTGAGCTGTCAGCACATAGCTTGATGTGGGGCTTGAACCCACAACCAGTGAGATCATGACCTGAGCTGAAGTCAGACTCTTCACCACCTGAGCCACCCAGGGACCCTGGTGGGGTGGCTTAAAATAGCTTAGCTATTTTATTAAAAATTTTTTTATAGTTTATTTATTTATTTTGAGAGAGACAGAGCCAACAGGGGAGGGGCAGAGAGAGAGAATCCCAAGCAGGTTCTGTACTGTCAGTGCAGACCCCAATGTGGGGCCCAAACTCACAAACTGCAAGATCATGACCTAAGCCAAAACCAGAAGTTGGTCACTTAACCAACTGAACCACCCAGGCGCCCCTTGCTTAGCTATTTAAAAAAATTTTTTTTAATTTATTTTTGAGAGAGAGAGAGAGCGAGCAGGAGAGGGTCAGAGAGAGGGAGATACAGAATCTGATGACAGGCTCCAGGCTCTGAGCTATTAGCTATTTTAAAAAGTAACTCCATATGGGGCACCTGGGTGGCTTAGTCAGTTGAGTGTCTGACTCTTGGTTTCAGCTCAGGTGATGATGTTGCAGTTTGTGAGTTTGTGCCCCACGTTGAACCCTGCATCTGGCTTCATGCTGGTGGAGACTGCTTGGGATTCTCTCTCCCCCTCTTTCTCTGCCCCTTCCCTGCTTGTGCTCTCCCTCTCTCAAAAATAAATAAATAAACTTAAAAAAAAGTCACTCCATACTTTCCAAGTCACTCTTTGCTATCTTGTGAGCAAAATTTACTCTCGGCTAAGGGCACATTTCACACTGACTGCTTCATATAGCAACGTAGGCAAGGTTGGAGAGATACTTTCTGTTCCCGTGTATTGTAAGTATTTTCAAATTCATTCAATCTTTCAATAACTACTTGAGTGTCTATGACATGTCATAAGATTAAACATTCTGTCTTTCCTAAGGGATTAGTCACCTGGCTTAAACTTTAAATATGTGACATCTTTAAGTGTTTTCATTTAAAATATTTTTGTCTTAGTGTTTTCTTTACCTCCAACCTAAACCCTTTTCCCGTTTTTAAAAAAATTTAACAGAGATAATATAAAGAATTTATTCTACATTAGAAGTGAAATTTTTTTAAAAAGTGAAGTTTCCTCTTCCAAACTCACTGCTAAGAGACATATTATCAGACAGGGCCTTAGACTTATGTAGAAAAGCTGTGTCCTGCTTCAGAGAACTTGTTCTTGCAATGGAGATGGCTTTCTCAGTTTGGAGAAACCACCAATGCAAGTTTGGTTTGTTTTATTTCTAAAGAGAGGCATAAGATAATTCTCAAAAATATTATGTTGAGCAAAAGAAGCCAGACAGAAAAGAGTACATTTATATGAAAGCCTAGAAGACTCAAAACTAATCTACAGTGATGAAAGGCAGACCGGTGGTGGCCTAGGGCAGAGTTGGGGAAGAATTGAGTACAGAGAAGTGAGGGGGAAACTTTCTGGGAGAATGGAAATGTTCTGTATCATGACTGGCAGTGGTTATATAGATATATACATTTGTCAAAGCTCATCAAACTGCACATTTATTTATATGTAAATTATACTTCAGTAAAATGGATTTAAAAGCAAGAACATCAGTGCAATAAAGGAACGAGGATCGGAATGCATAGGAATTCTCAAGGGAATGGTGTAATTCAGTAACTTCAAGTAAGTGCACAGAGTTGTGCAATCACCGCCAGAATCCAATTTTAGAACATTTCTAGCACCCCAGTAAAAGCCCTCATACCCATTTCCCATCAGTCCCCCTTGGAACATATATTTTGTTGTTACTTTTGGGTAAATGAGCTAAGGGGGGTACCTTAAGTTGGCTGAACACATTTCCCATAGAAACCTTTAGCCTTAGTGGGCTGGACTTGGCTTGGTTTTGGGAGTGGCCTCACTCATGGTCTCTCAGGGGCCCTTTGGAGGAAGGCTCTTCATTTGTGCTTTAATTCTTTTTTTTTTAAGTTCTTAATTTGATTCCAGTGAGTTAACATACAGTGTTATATTAGTTTCAGGTGTACAGTGTAGTGATTCAACACTTCCATACATCACCTGGTGCTCATCCAAAGTGTACTCCTTTTTAAAAAAAAATTAGTTTTAATGTTTATTTTTGAGAGAGAGAAAGACAGAGCCCAAGTGGGGGAGGGGCAGAGAGAGAGAGGGAGACATAGAATCCAAAACAGGCTCCAGGCTCTGAGCCCTCAGCACAGAGCCTGACATGGGGCTCAGACTCATGAACCGCAAGATCATGACCTGAGCCACAGTCAGACGCTTAACTGACTGAGCCACCCAGGTGCCCCACAAGTGTACTCTTTAATCTCTATCACCTATTTAACCCATCCCCCCATCGCCCTCCCCTCTGGTAACCATCAGTTTGTACTCTATAATTGTGTTTCTTAATTTGTCTTTCTCTCTCTTTCCTCCTTGTCTCATTTGTTTTGTTTCTTAAATTCCACATATGAGTGAAATCATATGGTATTGTCTTTCTCTGATTGACTTTTTTAACTTAGCATTATACTGTTGAGCTCCATCCGTGTCATTGCAAATGGCAAGATTTCATTCTTTTTTTGCGGCTGAGTAATATTCTATTTGAATATTTGAATATATATGATATATATACAATATCTTCTTTATTAATTTATCTGTCAATGGACACTTGGGCTGCTTCTCCATCTTGGCTATTGCAGATAATGCTGTTCTAAACATCAGGGTGCATGTATCCCTTCAAATTAGATTTTTTGTATTCTTTGAGTAAATTCCAAGTAGTATGATTGCTGGGCCAGAGGGTAGACCTATTTTTAACTTTTTGAGGAACCTCCATAGTGTTTTCTACAGAAGCTGTACCAGTTTGCATTCATACCAATAGTGCACGAGGGTTCCTTCCTCTCCACATCCTCAGCAACACCTTTGTTTCTTATGTTGTTGATTTTAGCCATTATGACAGGTGTGAGGTGATAATTCATTGTACTTTGATTTTATTTCCATGATGATGTTGAGCATCTTTTCATGTGCCTGTTGGTCATCTGGATGTCTTTGAAAAAAGTTCTGTTTCTGTTTTCTGCATGTTCTTAATTGGATTATTTGTTTTTGTGATGTTGAGTTTGATAAGTTCTTTATATATTTTGATACTAACCCTTTATTAGATATGTCATTTGCAAATATCATTTCCAATTCCATAGGTTGCCTTTTAGTTTTTTTGGTTGTTTCCTTTGCTGTGCAGAAGAAGCTTTTTATTTTGATGCAGCCCCAGTAGTTTATTTTTGCTTTTATTTCCCTTGCCTCAAGAGACATATCCAGAAAAATGTTGCTATAGCTGATGTCCAAGAGGTTACTGCCTATGTTCTCTTCTAGGATATTTATGGTTTCAGGACTCAGATTTAGTCTTTGATCCATTTTGAATTTATTTTTGTGTATGGCATAAGAAAATGGTTGTTTCATTTGCATGTTGCTGTCTAGTTTTCCCAACAGCATTTGTTGAGAAGACTATTGTTTTCCCATTGGATATTTTTTCCTGCTTTGTCAAAGATTAATTGACTGTATAGTTGCGGGTTTATTTCCGGTTCTTCTATTCTGTCCTATTTTTCTAGGTGTCTATTTTTGTGTCAGTACCATACTGTTTTGATTACATGATTTTGTGATATAATTTGAAGCCTGAAATTGCTATGCCTCTAGCTTTGCTTTTCTTTTTCAAAACTGATTTGGTTATTTAGGTTTTTTGTTTGGTTCTATACAAATTTTAGAATTGTTTGTTCTAGTTCTGTCAAAAATGCTGTTGGTATTTTGATAGGGATTGCATTAAATGTGTAGATTGTTTTGGGTAGTATAGACATTTTAGCAATTGCTTTTTTCCAATTCATGAGAATGGAAGTCTTTCTATATCTTTGTGTTATATTCAATTTCTTTAATCAGTGTTTTACAGTTTTCAGAGTACAGGTCTTTCACCTCTTTGATTAGATTTAATCCTAGGTATCATTATTTTTGGTGCAATTGTAAATGGGATTTTTAAAAAAATTTTTAAAGTTTATTTTGAGAGGGAGAGAGAGCACAAGTGGGGTAGGGGCAGAGAGAGAGAGAGCAAGAGACAATTCGAAGCAAGAGTTGGACACTCAACCACCTGAGCCATGCAGGCACCCCTGGGATTGTTTTCTTAATTTCTCTTCCTGCTGCTTCATTATTGGTATGTAGAAATGCAACATATTTCTGTACCCTGATTTTCTTTCCTGTGACTTAATTGAACTTATCAATTACAGCAATATTTTGGTGGTCTTTTGGTTTTTCTATATATAGTATCATGTCATCTGCAAATAGTGAAAGTTTTACTTCTTCCTTACTAATTTGGATGCCTTTTTATTTCTTTTTGTTTTCTGATTGCTGTGGCTAAGACTTCCAATACTACCTTGAATAAAAATGATGAAAGTGGACATCCTTGTCTTGTTCCTGACCTTAGGGGAATAGCTCTCAGTTTTTCCACATTAGGAATGATGTTCCCTGTGGAATTTTCATACATGGCCTTTATTATGTTGAAGTATATTCCTTCTAAACCTACTTGTTGAGAGTTTTTTATCTTGAATGGATGTTTTACTTTGTCAAATGTTTTCTCTGTGTCTATTGAAATGATCATATGGTTAGTATTCTGTCTCTTATTGATGTGATGTGTCACACAGATTGATTTCCAAATATTGAACCATCCTTGCAACCCAGGAATAAATCCCACTTGATTGTGGTGAATGATTTTTTAAATGTATTGTTGGATTCAGTTTGCTAGTATTTTGTTGAGGATTTTTCCATCTATGTTCATCAGAGATATTGGCCTGTAGTTCTCCTTTTTTGTGGTGTCTTTATCTGGTTTAGGTGTTAGGATCATGCTGGCCTCATAGAATGAATTTGAAAGTTTACCATCTGTTTCCATTTTTTGGAATAATTTGAGAAGAATTAATTCTTTTTTTAAAAGTTTATTTATTGTAAGAGAAAGAGAAAGTGCAAGTGGTGGAGGGGCAGAGAGAGAGAATCTCAGGTAGGCTCCACACTGTCAGTGCAGAACCTGCTGTGAGGCACGAACCCATGAACTATGAGATCATGACCTGAACTGAAGTTGGACACTTAACTGACTGAGCCAGCCAGGCACCCCAGTAATTAAGCCTTTTTTAAAGGTTTGGTAGAATTTGCTGGTGAAGCCATCTGATCCTAGACTCTTGTTTGTTGGTAGTTTTTTGGTTACTGATTCAATTTTTTTGCTGGTTATCCGTCTGCTCAAATTTTCTATTTCTTTCTATTTCAGTTTCAGTAGGTTATATGTTTTTAGGAATTTATACACTTCTTCTAGGTTGTCTAATTTGTTGGCATACAGGTTTTCATAATATTTTCTTATAATTGTTTGTGTTTCTGTGGTGTTGGTTGTTATTTATCCTCTCTTATTTTTTTGTGCTTTTATTTGAGTCCTTTCCCTTTTTTTCTTGATAAGTTTGGCGAGAGGTTTATCAGTTTTATTTTATTTTATTGTTTTCTTATATTTATTTATTTCTTGAGGGAAAGAGAGACAAACAGAGCATGAATAGGAGAGGGTCAGAGAGAGAGGGAGACACAGAATCTGAAGCAGGCTCCAGGCTCTGAGCTGTCAGCAGAGAGCCCAATGCAGGGCTTCAACTCAGACTGCAAGATCATGACCTGAATCAAAGTTGGAGCTTAACCAATTGAGCCACCGAGGAGCATCATAGGTTTATCAATTTTATTAACTTTTTTTCAAAGAATCCATGTTTCATTTATGTTCTATTGAGTTTTTTAGTTTCTATATCATTTATTTCTGCTCTAATCTTTATTATTTCCTTCCTTCTACTGTTTTTAAGTTTTGTTTGTTGTTCTTTTTCTAGCTCCTTTAGGTGTAAGGTTAGGTTATTTACAACTTTTCTTGCTTCTTGAGGTAAGCTTATATTGCTATATAACTTCCCTTTTATAACTGCTTCTGCTGCACCCCAAAGGTTTTGAACCATTATGTTTTCATTTTCATTTGCTTCCATGTACTTTTTAATTACTTCTTTGATTTCCTGGCTGACTCATTCATCGTTTAGTAACATATATTTAACCTCCATGTATTTGTGGTCTTTCCAGGTTTTTTTTTTTTTTGTGGCTGACTTCTAGTTTCATAGCATTGTGGTCAGAAAAGATGCACGCTATCTTCTTGAATTTGTTGAGGCTTGTTTTGTGGCCTGTGATCTATGCTGGAGAATGTTCCATGTGCGCTTGAAAAGAATGTTTATCCTGCTGTTTTAGGATGGAATGTTCCAATGTGTCATTCAAAGACACTCTTTTCTGGTTGATTTTCTGTTTAAATGATCTGTCTATTGATGTAAGTAGGGGGTTAAAGTCCTCTACTATTATTGCATTATTATAGATAAGTTTTTTTTATGTTTGTTATTAACTATTTTATGTATTTGGGTGCTTCCATACTGGGTGCATAAATATTTACAAGTGTAATATCTTCTGGTTGGATTGTTCCCTTTATTATTATATAGTGTCCTTATCTATTGTTACGGTTCTTTTTAAAATTAAAAAAAAAAATTATTTCTGAGAGAGAGAGAGACAGCCTGAGCAGGGGAGAGTCAGAGAGAGAGGGAGACTCAGAATCTGAGCTAGCTGTCAGCACAGAGCCTGACGCAGGGTTCAAACCCACAAACCATGAGGTCATGACCTGAGCCAAAGTCGGGCACTTAACCAACTGAGCCACCCAGGAATCCTGTTACAGTTGTTTTTAAAAGTCTATTTTCTTTGGGGTGCCCGGGTGGCTCAGTCGGTTAAGTATTAGACTTCGGCTCAGGTCATGATCTCATGGTTTGTGAGTTCAAGCCCCACATTGGACTCTGTGCTCACAGCTCAGAGCCTGGAGCCTGTTTCAGATTCTGTGTCCCGTCTCTCTCTGGCCCTCCCCCTCTCATGCTCTGTCTGTCTGTCTGTCTTTCTCTCTCAAAAATAAGTAAACATTGAAACATTTTTTTAACTCTATTTTCTTCGATATAAGTATTGTCACTTGGGCTTTCTTTTGACATCCATTTGCATGATAAATGTCTCTCCATCCCATCACTTTCAATCTGCTGGTGTCTTTATGTCTAAAGTGAATCTCTTGGGGCAGCATTTAGATGAGTCTTGTTTTTTAATCCATTCTGTCACCTATGTCTTTTGATTGGAGCATGTAGTCCATTTACATTCAAAGTAATTGTTGATAGATATCTATTTATTGTTATTTTATTATTTGTTTTGTGGGTTTTTTTCTGAAGATTTTCTCTCATCCTTTCTTATCTTTCTTTCATGGTTTGCTGATTTTCTTTAGTGATATATTTGGATTTCTTTCTCTTTATTCTTTGCATATTTATTAGTGTTTTTTATATATGGTTACCATTAAGTTCATATATAACCGCTTCTGTATATAGCAGTCTATATTAAGTTTATGGTCATTTAGGTTTGAACCCACTCTTTACTCCCCTCCTTCTTGCATTTTATGTATATGTTTTTATATTTTACATCTTTTTATTTGGTGAGCTCCTTGACTGATTTTTTTTTTTTTTACATAAACATTCATTTTTATTGCTTCTGTGTTTCTTACCTTTATGACCACTTTTGGTCCCTCCTTTCCACTCAGAATCCCCTTTAAGATTTCTTGCAGGGCTGGTTTCATAGTCATAAATTCTTTTAGTTTTTGTTTGTCTGGTAAAGTCTTTCTCCTACTCTTCTGAATGATAGACTAATTGGCTAGAGTATTCTTGGCTGAAGATTTTTCCCATTTAGTACTTTGAATACATCATGCCACTTCCTTCTGGTCTGGAAAGTTTCTGCTAAAATATTCCCTGCTAGCCTTATGGGTATTCCCCTGTAAGTTACTGCCTTCTTTTGACTTGTTGCTTTAAAATTTTTTTTTTTTTTTTTTTTTTACAAATAGTTTATTGTCAAATTAGTTTCCACATAACACTCAGTGCTCATCCCCAAAGTGCCCTCCTCCATGCCCATCCCCCCTCCCCCCCACATCCATCAGTCCTCAGTTTTTGTCAGCATTCAAGAGTCTCTCATGGTTTGCCTCTCTCCCTTTCCCCCACCATCTCCCCCCTTCTTCTCCCCCTTGGTCCTCCATCAAGTTATGCTGAGCGAAATAAGTCAGGCAGAGAAGGACAAATATCATATGTTTGCACGTATAGGAGGATTAAAATTTTTTTTTAATCACTATATTTTGCCAATTTAATTACAATATGTCTTGGTGTACATCTGCTTTTGTTGATTTTGATAGGAGTTCTCTATGCATCTTAGATCTGGATATCTGTTTCCTTTCTCATATTAGGGAGATAAATTTTCTGCTTCTTTTTCTCTTTTCTTCTTCTCCTATAGGGACTCCTATAGGGACTCTTATAAATTGAAAGTTATTACATTTGATGGAGTCACTGAGCTCCCTAAGTCTATTCTCATTTTGAATAATTCTTTTTTCTCTCTTTTATTCAGTTTAATTTCTATTAATTTGTCATTTAGACCACTAATCCGTTCCTCTGCTTTTCCATCCTGTTCTTCATTCCATCAAATGTGTTTCTTATTTTGCTTATTAAGCTCTTTATCCCTGCTGTGTTATTCCTTATCTCTGTGTTAAGGGTCTCACTCATGTTTTCCTTTTTTTTTTTTTTTTTTTCCTCCTCAAGTCTGGTGAGTATCCTTACGATCATTACTTTATATTCTCTCTCAGGCATGCTTCTTAGACCTGTTTTGCTTATTTAGATCTCTGATGATGGCTTGTCCTGTTCTTTCATTTAGGGTAAATTTCTCTGTCTTCTCATTTTGTCTAAGTCTCTGTGACTATTTCTCTGTGTTAGGAAAGTCAGCTGTGTCTCCTGTTCTTGAGAAGAATGGTCTATAAATGAGTGGTATCTTGCTGTGTGGTATCCTCTGTTCCTCAAGGCTTGATGCTTCTGGAAGTGTCTATAATGTGTGCTGCATGTATTCTGCTATTTTGTCCCGGCCACTCTATCTATCAGTCAAGTCATCTGCAGAGGCTCTCTTTAACTGACGTAGGAGTGTTTGGTCTCCGGCCTGAGTGTGGCATGTTTTAACCAGGTGTGTTCTGGTCTGCTTGTGAAATGAGGCCTGTCACCACTGCTGCTGGAACTGCGGTTTCACAAAACTCCTGGGCCAGGAGATGAGGTGTTGGAAGAGTTTTGGGCATGTCTTCTGGAGGAGGGGGCCTGCAGCACTGGGACTGAGGCAAGCATGACTGGGAGGGGTCGTTCCACTGGAGCCTGGGATGGGGGTGCAAATTAGATAGTGAGTGTCCATGCTGTGCTGTTCCCACAGGTGGTTACACGTTTATGCTGAGGGGTGCAGGGAGGGAAGTAGTGCTGGTCAGTTCCCTTGTTTCCTGAGGGGTCTCTCTGAGAACACTACTTCTCTGGGATATATTCCAAGATGAGCAATTAATCTACCCACTGTGTGCTACAGGTGCTCTTCAGATTGCTGTTTCCATGCTGTGTGTTCCCAGGCTATTTGCCTGCCTTCTGTCCAAGAGCAGACCCAATGTTCTCTGAGCTTTCCTAGAGCCAAGCACAGTGACCTTTTAAACTCCAGGCTTTAAGCCCCGCTGGTTGCAAGAACTCACGAAATTCAGCCCATCTTTCTTTCTAAGCCAATTGCTTTGGGGATTTATTTACCCTGTGTGCTCTTCCGTGTGCTAGTCTGACTCACCCTTCTCTGCAGTTGTGGCTCCTTCCCCACTGCACTCGCCAAGATCTCTTTCTCTCCTAAGCTCTGTCTCCACCTTTGCTACCTTCTTCAATGTGACCTCTTCTCTACCTTTAGTTGTGGGGTTTGTTCTGCCAGTCTTCAAGTCAATTTCTGGGGTATTTAGGATAATTTGATAGTTATCTAGTTGTATTTGAGGGATAAGGCATGTCTAGGGTCTTCCTATTCCACTGCCATCTTCCCTTGTGTATGCTTTAATTTTTTTTTTTTTTTTTGCAAATGCAGTCCCAGGCTCATGTTCTCTGTGTTCCTTCATGGAGCTCAAGTGGGTGGGCATAAGGAAGGTTATGGTTATTTTCAAGTACATCCTGCTGCCCTCTGAGCCCTGAGCTCTGCTTACCCCAGCTGCCCCTGCTTGGTTCATCTGCTTCCCTTCCATACCCGGTCTGCTGTTAGGGCTCAAGTGCATAGCCTCTGCTCCTACGAGCTGTCTAAGAGCAGGACCAGGAAGAGCATGGCCTGCTGGTCAGCTATTGCTAGAAGTAGTGACAAGAGCAAGACTGAGTAACCTCAGAGCAACACAAATAAGTGGAGAAGTCACAGGAATTATCACGGTAGACTTGGAATATAAATTAACCCCATTTTGGACAACGATTGTGTTTTATCTGAAAATGATGACACATATTCAGAAATATGTAGTAACACCGCAACAATCATCTGTGGAAAGCAAGGGTAAAAAGTAAAAACACAAAGGTGGAGGACAATGTGAGCTTCTCCTTCATGCTTCCATGGAAGGCCAAAGTTAAGGGAAGAGCACTGGATTTACTTTTTATGTGCCTCCCTAGGACTCTGCTGGTGGAATTTAGCAATGAATAAAATAAACATACACAGACTATTCATTCATATACAGACTATCACAAGTCTAAGAGTATGTGTTACAGCTTCTTCACAGGAAAGGGTGAGCTGAGGGTGTCTGTAGCTGATTTGCATTGATTTGAGCTGCCCATCAGGCTATAGGACTGGAGTATGCTTGAGAGCAGTGCGACAGCCTAGTCATCCCTGAACCACCACTGTTAGTATTACAGATATGTCTGTATTGGGACTGTATTAAGTGTGCCAAGAAGTTACACAGGGGCACATTGGCTTACCAACTTATTTATATATAAACTGTATGTTGGGTCATTGCTCTCAAGGCTGGCTACATCATTGGCAGGGCTCAGTATGAGGTGAAAAAATGGGTCCCTTTGCTTATAAAGGAGGAAAGTGGCCTTTTCTTTCTTTTGTGGTCTTTATCTCTCTAGACTTCCTAAGCTATTTTTTTATTTTCTATTTAACGTGGTGCTTCTTTGATAATAGTGATTCTCACAGGGTAAGTGCAGACCCTCACCAATGCCCAGGGCCCTAACCCACAATAAGTTTGCTCAAACTTGACACTCCCTGAGCCAATGTTCAGCCCTAAGAATGTGTAGAAGGCAGTAGTGGCTGTTGGCCAGGGTAGGGGAATCAACAACAGAGCCTCAGTGGCTGAGAGGAAGGAAGAGGTGGAACTGCACATGAGCTGAGGCTCCAAGAACCTGGTGCATGTTTCATTTTTCTATTAGACGTTACTTGCAAAACACAAATTCAAAGATCAAATTATTAAGGATTTCAAGATGGCAACCACAGAGCACTAAAACCCAAGCACCCTCCTTCTGAACACGTAGGCCTGTGTGGTCACACACTGATTGTGGGTCTATGCAGATGGCCTTGATTGCTATTCATCCTTTATCACTTCTGTCCAATCTCTTACTGGCAGAATTTGTACCCAAATGTGCCAGGAACTCTTGTGATGAATGGCAAGCATAATATTCTAGAAAGGACGTGGGCTGATAATGGCTTTCCTCCTTGCTCCTTGGAAAACTCACTTAACATTTATTATTCTCATTATCTTTATCCATACAATGGACATGAAAATAACTTTTTTTTCAGAGATTTTGTGAGGGCCAAAAAAAAAAAAAGAGAAAAAAACACATATATTTAAATTTATGGTTTTTTATTTTTAAGTCTCTGGCATCAAGCAAAATGCCTAAAATTGGGAGAAATTTTTATTTATTATTTATTTTTAAATGTACTTTAAAACATGTTTATTTATGAGAGAGAGAGATGCAGTGCAAGTGGGGGAGGCACAGAGATAGAGGGAGATACAGAATCTGAAGCAGGCTCCAGGCTATGAGCCATTAGGACAGAGCCCAAAACAGGACTAGAACCCACGGACCTCAAGATCATGACCTGAGCTGAAGCTGGAGGCTTAACCAACTGAGCCACCCAGGCGCTCCTTATTTTAAATTAAAAAAAAAAAATTATTTATTTCAGGGAAAGCCCGAGGGGAGAAAGGGCAGAGAGAGGGGGACAGAGGATCCGAAGCAGGTTCTACACTGATAGGCTGACAGCAGCGATCTCAGTGTGGTGCTCGAATTCACAAACCTCATGAGAGCATGACCTGAGCCAAAGTCCGACGCTCAACCATCTCAGTCACCCAGGTGCCCTGGTAGAAAAATTCTTTGTGCCCACATTCTCTAAGCCATTTTTTGTGGGCAGTGCCAGCCATGTGCAATATTTTGACTCAATGATGTTTATCTTCCAGGACTCCGGTTATATATAGCCTTTCTTCCAACTCATAGCACACTCTTTTCTCCATAGCCTGCTATCTCATTCAGTGTTATTTTATCTGGACTGAGGTGCATTCACCCAGGTGGTGACCTATAGTTCACATTCTCCTAATTCTCACCAAAATACACCTGCTTAGTATCCTATCTGTTTAAGGCTCTGCAAGTTCTGCAGAGAGATAATGTGACCATGTAATTTAAGTTTAATTTCCACTGCTTTAGTAGACTGCAGACATTGATGATATTTGAATTTAACCAAATATCTTTAATGTCTTAATCCAAGAAGTAAGTCAGCTAGGAGTTTCAGAGCCCTTAGGGACAATGGTGGAGATTTGTGAATAGCTGATGCTACTGAATCACAGATCTGTGAATAAAGCTGGCCTGACATTGGGGTAGAGGAAACTTTATCCCAGAGAACAGCTATAACATGAGGATTAGCATGAGTCGGCTGAGTACCTGGAAAGCTTCTGGGCCAGAAGTACAAATTCAGGCCTAGAAGCTGAATTTGGTTAGTTGGCATTGCTTGTGGGTATTTTTTTCCCCTGTGAATGCAAATGCTATTATTAAGTGGGGTCAGCCTCAGTGACCCCACCCTTCCTGTTGTTTGAACACCTCTTAGTTAGGTCATGAGTCCACATCCTCATTTTAGAGAAGAGAAGTTGGTTTGGCTAAGTGACAGGTCAAGATGAGAGAGCCTGGCCCCAGCAGGACTCTGCCTTTTCCCTTGAGATCCTTTGTCAATCTTTTGCATGCTGGTCCAGGTGTGCTTTCATTCCCAGTAGCCAGTATCCAGAGTCTACCTGGCCTGGTGCATTAGTTTCCTAAAGGCTGTTATAAACTGGGTGGCTTAAAACAACAGAAATTTATTATCTTACAGTTAAGGAGGCTGGAAGCCCCAAATCAAAATGTCAGTATGTTGGTTTCTTTAGGAGGCTCTTAGGTAGAACCTGTTCCATGCCTCTCCTAGATTCTGGTGGGTGGATGGCAATTCTTAGTGTTCCTTGGCTTGCACATGCTTCACTCCAACTTTTGCCTCTTCACATGACATTCTTCCCTGTGTGTGTGTGTGTGTGTGTGTGTGTGTGTGTTTTCTCTTCTTGTAAAGATACCTGTCATTGGATTAGGGCCCACTCTAATCCAGTATCCTCATCTTAACTCACTATATCTGTCTTCAATGACTTTATTTCCAAATAAGGAAGATCCAAAGTTCTAGTATATATGAATTTTGGTGGGATACTGTGCAACCCAGTGCTTCTGAGCTAAAGAAAAACCCAGAATGCCTAGGAATTTATGTCCCTCCAACTCTTTTCCAGGGAGGGAAGTACTCCCTGGCTACACAATTTGTAGGGACCACTGCAAAATGAAAATGTACTGCCCTTGTTAAAAAATTATTAAGAATTTCAAGATGGTGAGAATAGAGCATTAAATCAAGCTCAGACACTTCTGAGTAAGGGGTCTTGTATGACTGCACAAGCTGGTCCTACCCTTGCCTCTGATCAGGGCTACTCAGAAGGGACACTTGGACTGTTTCCATTGTCCCTTGAGGGCTGAAGCCAAAAGTTACTTTCTTTGATAATGCAACTTTGTTTGGCTTCCGTCAATTCCCAGTCTTACTTCCTCACTTGCCTATTTGTTATTCACTTCCTAATAAACTGTTTTTATCCAAATCTCCATCTCAGGTCTACTTCTGGGAACTGAACGTCAGACAGGCAGAGATTGCTATGCTCTAATTGGATGACCTTTGAAAAGACCATTGCTGAGTCATCATGGTCTTAATGTGGGAAAGCCTAGGTCTCCATTTCTTTTCTCCATCTAAAGATAAACTTCCAAAGAAAATGTTTAAACGCACCAGGGGACTTCTGTGAAGGTAGAGTATATGCATTTTACTTATTCTTCTTACTAAGTATAACTAAAAACCATTGATATTATATACAAAACAAACATAAGAAGACTGAAAGATGGAGAGGAGAAGGCAGATTAGCTTGGGCTTTAGGATTCAACGAATGACCTGGTAGTGAGTCCTTTGGATTCTTTCTCTCTTTAATTCTTCCCAGACTTAGAGCAGAAGAAGATAGAAACCTGGAAATGCCAGTGGCAAAGGGAGGAAAAAAAAAGAAAAGAAAGAAAAAGAAAGAAAAGAAAAGAAAGCCTCAACAAGCTTGTTCTTTCTAGCCAAAGGACGAAAAAAGTGACAGCATATTTGACAGGAAATTTTAGATAATAACTACTGTACTCCAGCTAAATACTACAAAGCAAAACAGAACAAAACCAAATCCCTATGTCTCCACTCCCACCAATTCCAGAAAAGGCTGAGCAGGAAGCCTGGACTCTCACCCTCAACAGTTGTCCCAATCCCTTTTTTCAGACCATGTTAGAGAAGACTAGTTGAGAGTCAGGGGGCTCATTATTGTCCAGCAATAGCCCAGGGCTACCCTAGATGGCATCAGTGGAGGCCATGTGGGGATAAGTAAATGACAAACTCCTACTCCTCACAGACAGGGAGGTACAGGCTAGCAGGGAGCCAGAATTTCCACCCCCACCTGGTAGTAATGAGGAGTTACATCACCAATGAATGTTAAAGGTGGCCAACTTGGAAATCTGGACTGTACCCTCACCTGGCAGTAACAAGGTGGCAACCTCACCACTGTTGCAGTGGTGTCAAAAGAAGTCAAACGAAACAGAAGGTGTAAATAAAAGCCAGTGTCCTAACATAATACCCCAAATGTCCAGGCTTTACTACAAAATCACTCATCATATCAAGAATCAGAAAGATCTCAAACGAATAAAAAAGATAATATATTCCAATAGTAAGATGACAAAGACATTAGATTTATCTGATAAACATTTTAAAGCAGACATGATCAAAATGCTTCAATGAACAATTATGAACATGCTTGAAACTAATGGAAAACTAGAAATTCTCAGTGAAGAAATAGTTTCAGCAAATAAATAGAAGATATAAGGAAGAACCAATGGAAATTTTGTGATTGAAAATTATAATAACCAAAAATGGCTCAACAGCAAATTGGATAATATAGAGGAAAGAATATGTGAACTTGAAGATAAAATAATGGAAATTACTTAATTTGAATATCAGAGAGAAAATAGGCTGAAAAAAAATCAGAGCCTCTGGAAACTATGGGACTATAACAAAATATTTAGTACTTATCTATTGTATGTCCAGAATGAGGAGAAAGGAAGAAAGGAGGCAGGGCTTAAAAAGCCCTAGGAGAAATAATGACTGAAAAAAATCCCACATTTGGCAAGAGATATAAAACTATAGGTTAAAGAAGCTTAGTAAGCCTCAAATAGAATTAACACAAAGAAATCCACACCAAGACATATTGTAGTCAAAGTCCCAAAACTAAAGAGAAAGATTAAACACGCACACACACACACACACACACACACACCAAAAACCAAAAACCAAAACCAAAACAAAGCTTGAAACCATCCAGAAAGAAACAACATTTTATCTTTGGGGGAAAAAAATCTGAACAATAATAGGTTTCTAATAAGAAACCATGGAAACCAGAAGAAAGTGCACAATATTTTTCAAATACTGAAAGAAAAGGCCTTTAACCCAGATCCTATATTCAGGGAAATATTCTTAAGAAATGAAGAAGAAAGCAAGACATTTTCAGATAAAGGAAAACTAAGGAATTTATTGCCAACAGACCTAACCTAAAAAGATGAATAAAAGACATTATCTAAACAGAAAAGAAATAATAAAAAAGGAACCTTGGAAAAGGAGGAAGAAAAAAAGAACACAGCAAAAATACAGTATATTCTCCTTTTCGTCTTGATTTTCCTAAACTGTGTTTGATGATGGAAACAAAAATTGTAACACTATCTGATGTGGTTCTAAATGTATGTAGAAGAAATATTTACAGTATTAGTGAGAGAAGGTAAAGGGCCATCAAGGAAAATAACTTTCTGCACTTCACTCAACTGGTGTTATGAGGACAGGACACTGTGCTAATTCATGTATATATAATGTAATACCTAGAGCAACCACTAAAAATGTATACAAAGAGATACACTTGAAAACACTTATAGATAAGACAGAATCCTAACAAAATCTGTAAGTAACTCAAAAGAGGGCAGGAAAAAAGAAAACACAGAAATGAAACACAGAGAAGAAAAAACCTGAAAACCAAAAACAAATAACAGAGTTCAGCCCTAAAACATACCATGCTAACACTATTCAAAAGAAACCTGAATGAATTAGTTAGCTAGGACTGCTGTAACAAAATGCCATAAGATAGGTGGTTTAAACAACGGGAATTTATTGTTCGACAGTTCTGGAGGCCAAAGGTCTAAGATTAAGGTGTCAGTAGGGCTACCCCAATCTGAAGTTGAAGGAAAGGATCTGTTGTAGGATTCTCTCCTAGCTTCAGATAGGTCCTTGGCTTGTGGCAGCAGCACTCCAATCTTCACATGGTGTTCTCGCTGTGCACATATCTGTCTCCAAATTCCTCCTTTCTACATAGACATCAGTCGTATTGGGTTAGAGTCCCACCTTACTCCAGCATGACCTCATCTTCACTAATTACATCTGCAACAGCCCTATTTCCAAATAAGGTGACATTCTGAGGTACTGAGGATTAGGACGTCACATCATTTTAGGTGGGACACAATTCAACCCATATTATTGGACTAGCTGTATTAATTTCAGATAAAGCAGACTGCAGAACAAGGAATTTATCATGGATAAAGAGGAACATTGCATAATGATAAAAGGATCCATTCTCCAAGAAGACATAACAATCCTTAATGGGTATGCACCTAACAACAGAGCATGAAGATAATGTGAGGTACTGTGTGGGAGGATGGGTTAACTAAATGATGGAGTTTAAGGAGTGCACTTGTAATGAACACTGGGCGAAGTATTAAATTGTTGAACTGCTATATTGTACACCTAAAACTAATTTAACACTGTATGTTAACTATACTGGAATTAAAATGAAAAATATGTGAGGCAAAAGTTGGTAGAACAGCAAGGAAAAATAGATATATCTGTTATTATAGTTGGATATTTCAACACTCTATCAGTAATTGACAAGATCCAGCAGGCAGAAAATCAGTAAGGATAGAGCTGAACCAAACAGCACCATCAATCAACTGGATCTATTTGACATTTATAGAATACTTCATCCAACAAGAACAGAATACACATTTGTCTTAAGCTCGGTTAGAACATTCACTAAGATAGACCACATTGTGGGTCATAAAACATGCCTTAACAAGTATTAAAGAATAGAAATAATACAAAGTATGATCTTAGATCACAATGGAATTAGATTAGAAGTCAACAACAGGAACATGGCAGGAAAAATCCTCAAATATTTGAAGATACATAACACACTTCTAAATAACACATGGATCAGAGAAGTCTCAAGAGAAATTTAAAAATATCTTGAACTAAATAAAAATGAAATACAACTGATCAAAACTTGTGGGATGTAGCAAAAGCAGTGTTTGGAAGGAAATTTATAGCACTGAGTACATTTATTAGAAAAGAAGAAAATTCTAAAATTTATAATCCAAGGGATTTGAGAGCAAAGAAAGTTAGTGGTAACAGAGAGAGTAATTTTGTCATAAAGGAGTCAATTTACCAAGCAGACCTAATCTAAGTATGTTTGTACCAGACAACAGAGCTGCAAAATTCATGAAGGAAAATGGATATCAATGAAAGGAAAAATAAACCAATCCATAATTATAGTTGGGAGCCTTAATAACTTTTAGTTAACAACTGATCGAACAACTAGACAGAAAATCAGCAAAAATTTAGAAGCAGTCAGCACCATCAACAAAGAAGATCTAATTAACATTCATAAAAAACACCACAACAGCAAAATACACGTTAATACATATACCAAAATAGACCACATCCTCAGCTTTGAAACAAACCTCCACAAACTTCAGGTAATTAAAACAGTAGAGAATAGAATCAAACTGGGAATTAATAATAGATAACAGAAAAATTTTCAAATACTTGGAAACTTAACAACCCACTTATGAATAATCCATAGGTTAAAAAGGAACTCTCAAGGAGCACCTGGGTAGCTTAGTCGGTTAAGCCTCCGGCTTGGGCTCAGGTCATAAACTCACGGTTTCTGAGTTCAAGCCCCACATCAGGCTTAGTGCTGACAGCTCAAAGCCTGGAGTCCGCTTCGGATTCTGTGTCTCCCTCTGTCTCTGTTCCTTCTCTGCTCACACTCTGTCTCTCATGCTCTCTCAGAAATAAAAATTTTAAAAATTAAAAAAATTTTCAAGATGATCTTAAAAATACATATGATTGAGGTTCACCTGGGTGGCTCTGTCCATTAAGCATTCAACTCTTGATCTCCGCTCAGGTCTCGAGCTCAGGGTCATGAGTTCAAGCCCTGCGTTGGACTCCGCACTCAGTGTGGTGCCCACTTAAAAAAAAATACATTGGATTGAATGAAAATACAACTCAAAATTTGTGGGACATGGCTAAAGCCATGCTGAGAGGGAAATTTATAGTGCTAAGTGCAAACATTAGAAAAGATGAAACGCCTCCTACCTCAAGAACCTAGAAAAAGAAGAACACAAGAAACCTGAAGCAAGTAGAAAGAAGGAAATAGTAAAGGTCAGAGCAGAAATTGATGAAATTACAATAGAAAAAAAAGATTATTTAAAAAAAGAAAAACTTAGGTATAAATCTAACATGGTAGGTTGAGGACGTGTATACTGAAAACTATAAAATGCTCCTAATTTATCTTTTTTCAAATTGTCTTAGGTGCTCAACTCCTTTTTCTTTTACATACCCTTTAGAATACACACTCATATATTGTTCGCGGGGTTGTAAAATAGCATAGCAGAAAAACAGTGTGACAGCTTCATAAAAGGCTAAACATGTAACCAGCATGAAATCTAGCAATTATATATATCATAGGTATTTTTCCTAGGGGAATGAAAACTTCCATTCATGTGAAAATATACACAGGCATGTTTACAGAAACCTTATTTATTATAGTCACAAACTGGAAACAATCCAGATAACCTACAACAGAGGAAAAATTAAGTAAATTGTGATACATCCATCAGAAAATTCTACTTTACAATAAAAAGAACAAACTATGGATACATTCAACAACTTGGAATCTCCAGCAAGTTCTGCTGTGTGGAAAAAATGCCAATTTCAAAAGGCTACCAACTGCATGATTCCATTTATACAACATTCTTGAAATGACAGAGTTTAAAAATGGAGAACAGAGTAGCGGTTGATCAAGGTTTAAAGATTCAGCGGGTGTGGGAGGGCAGCAGGTGTGGCTGTAAAAGCACAACATGAAGCATCTTTGTGATGATGGAGATATTCTACAGCTTGATCGTATCCGTGTCAATATCCTAGTTTTTATATTGTACTCTAGTTTTGCAAGGTATCTTTTTGAGGGAAACTGGGTAATGGGTACATGGGATCTGACTGTTTTATTTCTTACAGTTGAATGTGAATCTACAATTATTTGAAAATAATAAAATTTAATTTAAAAAGGATAGATGTACCAAGGGCTTCCTAATAATGTTCCATTTTAGGCTTTATTTTAACTATTTTTGATTTTTTCCTTTTTTTTTTTTACCTTTGTAGCAATTACTGTAATTGCTTTGTGCCTTTCTGGACAGGGCTTTTTATAGGAAAGAGGTAAGAAGTAGACCTCAAAGAAATAAGTCTATTCTTGATCAGAAAAAAACAAAAACAAAAGCAAATAATATTTGTAAAAATGCATGGTTGCCAAGTATTCAACTCCCTCAGAAAATTTGAGAGTTTGTAAGACCTTATCAGTGTCTGTGTTATCCCTGATGATGGCACTTGCTTTGCCACTGAATGGGCTGTCCCTCAGTTCTCCCCCACCCATTCAGGGCAAAAAACACTATCTGCTTCTATGTGACAGTGACCAAACTCCCACAGAGCCTGACAGTTTCATTCTGAATCCACCAAAACATGTCAGGCCACCAGTGGACTCTGGGCTTTCTGTCAGGTGGTTTGCTTCTGTGTCATGACTAATTACTAAGCCAAGTTCACCTTGCTGTGCTTCATCATGAGAGCACTAACTTCACATTGTCCTGACCATGAGATGTCAGGTTTTGGGCTACCAAACCTCAGGTAGCCATATCTCATGCATACTATAGCTTTCTTGTGTACTGGAGGCTTCTTCTTCATGTTTCTCATGAGCTTTTTGTATGACAGTAGCCTGAATAAAATCACATAGACCACACATCTGAGCCAGGAGGTAAGTCTCAGGCTGTGCTTTTCTCACTGTAGTATTATTCCTTTTGGTCTTTGGACCATATGGACCTTATTCCTCTTTCTTTATTCAAATAACTCTTGGATATCAGGGAATGGGAATTGGATTTCTGTAAGATAGAGCACAATTTTTCTTTTCTGGGCATCATCTTGTGTTTTATGACATTTTGAAAAATATTGGATCTCGTGTCCTATATACTGATCTCCAAAAAACTCAAGAAGAAGTGAGGATCTAATGTTTGTCTAATACACAGACACTAGAGTAAGTCTCTCCCACTGTGGAGTCATAAAACAGCATTTTTCAAACTGAGATCCTAGGGAATTTTGAATTTATAAGAAATTTAAATTTCTTGTGCTTTTATTGTAATGATAACCTAACAAAAATATTAATGGAAACTGTGGGAATCATCTGGATACTCCTTAGGAAGATATGGCCATTGGTTACAGTGTCATTTAGTGCTATGTAGTTTCAATTTAATAACTGCAGGTGTGACAGAAAAAAGCAAAGGAGGACATAATGCGTAATCAGGACATTCTTCCAAAGTACAGGCCAAATGGTGCCATGGCTTGACGAAATTTTCACAGCAATTCAAAGGGAGAGAATGAGGTGAGAACTGTGATGAAATAGAACACAGTGGTAGAGGGGGAGTTCTGGAAAATTGTATATCACCTGTGAGCAACCATCTAGGTGCTGCAAACCAGTATTATCCATGCCATTGAATTAATAATGTCAAGTATTAATGAATAAAAGTAATTGAAATTTAATGATAATATCAGATTAAAATGTTTATTGGATCCATCATTTTGTTCTTTCAAATCTCTAACATTATCTGCATAAAATTTTATATCTAGTTCAAAGCTTACCTATTTAAAGAATATTTTGATAATTATCAAGAACAGTACTGGAAGTCCACAAGAATGCTTTTCCTTTAAGCATTATGCTCTCATAGAATCATTTTTGAGCTGGAAAGTTCCTCAGGGGTTTAATAGAGGAGAAACTGAAGCCTCAAGAGATTAAAGGACTTTGGAAGGTCAAACAACTAATCCTCAGCAGGGTTGTGACAGCACCAGGTCCTGCTGTCCAGCCCAGGCACCCTTCCAAGGCACGGCTGTTCAAGAGAGTGATCCAGGAAGTGGATTATTCAGTCCTGAATGATTGGATCGAGATCTCTTCTCTAAAACAGAGGGTGGGAGCTTTACTTTTTCTTTTGCAGGCTGCTGATTCATGGGATATATCAACTCTGAGCCAGGCACAATTGAAAAACAAGAAGAGAGGTTTAGAGACAAAATTGGACATCCTTCCCCACCTACCCTCAGCAACTCTGTCAACTTCACCTCTATCATATTTGAGTAAGAGTAGAAGATGACACACGATTTGCTGAAGGTGCTATTTTTAATACTTCTAGGGGCACCTGGATGGCTTAGTTGGTTGAGAATCCGATTTTTGATTTCAGCTCAGGTCATGATCCCTGGGTTGTGGAATCAAGCTTTGCGTCAGGCTCTGCACTGAGCATGGAGCCTGCCTGAGATTCTCTCTCTCTGCGCCTCTGCCTCTCTCCCCTACTTGGGCTCTCTCTCTTAAAAAAAAAAAAAAAAAAAAAAAAAAAAAAAAAAAAAGTTAAACATTTCTAAATAGGGGGTGCCTGGATGGCTCAGTCAGTTAAGCATCTGACTTTGGCTCAGGTCATTATCTCATGGTTCATGAGTTTGAGCCTCACAGTGGGCTCTGCGCTGACAGCTCAGAGCCTGGAGTCTGAGTCTCCCTCTCTCTCTGCACATCCCTTGCTCACACTGTCTCTCTCCCTCTCTCAAAAATAAAATAAACATTAAAAAATTTCTTAAAATTTACACATTTCTAAATAGGTGTCATCGATTGTATGCATTAGAAAATGGGCTACCTGATAATTCTATTCTGGAAGGTTCTCTTCCAATTAAAAATAAAAGGCCTACCTTTTGAGGGCATCATCACTAAAGCAGACTGATACATTCTGAAATTGAAGTTGATTTTTTTTTTTACCTTGAATAGACAGTGAAATGATAGATTCTCAAGCTTGTGCTGTTTGTAGATAACAACCATCTGAAATATACTAACATAGTGTATGCTTCGTTGGGTTTAGCTGCCCAGCAAATGATACAGGAATGTCTTCAGGTAATTTCTAAGGGTGCCCAGAGGTACCTTCCAAGTACTTACTGACATGGTAATTACCAAATGGTGTTGGCCACTCCTACAGTTTAATTTCCCTTGTGCTTGCCCTGTCCGCTGGAAAGCTCCAGTATCCCCATTTCCTAACTGTTTCTTAGGACTACACCAGCCCTGCTTCCTGCTGATAGTGTTATTGTTTCTCTAAGGCCCTTATTCCTCCATCTTGGATAGAACCCCTGCATTTGCAGCCTACTCCATGCTGCCCAGACAGCCCTGGCCTCCCAGAATTCTGCAGTTAAAGGTTCTATAACCTACCTCAAGGTGATTCAGTGCAGACAATGTAATGGCATGAACTTTTCTTCCCTCCAGGACTGCTGTCACCTTTTGAAGTTGCCTAAGCAGGAATATACTCTCTGTATCCACTAGTGGCAGGCTGCCTTCATCTGGAGTCCATTGATCGCCCAGGTGGATAAAAATAGAATTCAGGAGGGGGTGCCTGGGTGGCTTAGTTGGTTAAGCGTCCGACTTTCGCTTAGGTCATGATCTCATGGTTCATGGGTTCGAGTCCCGCGTCGGGCTCTGTGCTGACTGCCAGCTCAGAGCCTGGAGCCTGTTTCAGTCTGTGACTCCCTCTCTCTCTGACCCTCCCCTGCTCACCCTCTCTCTCTCTCTGTCTCCTAGAAATAAATAAACATTAAAAAAAATAGAATTCAGGAAATCTATCCATTTGGATGGGGAAAAATTACATCTTTGGTTTCTCTATCCTCAAGCTGAAAAACTGCATTTCCCTCCATTATAAAAGTAGGCAGGAAACTGCAGTAGAAGGGGAATATCAGTGATTCTGTCACAGAAGAAATCTCAGTTATTTTCTTGAATGTTACAGTTGTTGCAGACATCTCCAAAGTTTAGACTCATTATTACTTTGAAATCATAATAATTATTAGACTTGCCACTAGATTTTGTTATTTAAAGTGTTAATAAAGAAACACCAGGGGCACCTGGGTGGCGCTGTCAGTTAAGCATCCAACTCTTGGTCTCAGTTTGGGTCACGAACTCACAGTTTGTGAGTTCAAGCCCTGCATTGGGCTTCTGTGCTGATGGCATGGAGCCTGCTTGGGATTCTGTCTTTCCTTCTCTCTGCCTTTACCCTGCTTGTGCATGCTCTCTCAAATAAAAAAAAAATTCAAAAACCCACAAATTATTATTATAGCACAAATTTCTAAAAACATTTTGAGAATTATATTTCAATGTAATTGGCTTCCTTTACAATCCTATGTATTTTATTTTATTTTATTTTATTTTATTTTATTTTATTTTATTTTATTTTATTTTATTTAAAAGCTCCTCATTATAGATGCTGGCGAGGATGTGGAGAAACGAGCACCCTCCTACACTGTTGGTGGGAATGTAAACTGGTGCAGCCCCTCTGGAAAACAGTGTGAAGGTTCCTCAAAAAATTAACAATAGAACTCCCAAATGACCCAGCAATAGCACTGCTAGGAATTTACCCAAGGGATATAGGAGTGCTGATGCACAGGGGCACATGGACCCCAATGTTCATAGCAGCACTCTCAACAATAGTCAAAACATGGAAGGAAGCTAAGTGTCCATCAAAGGACGAATGGATCAAGAAGATGTGGTTTTTCTATGCAATGGAATACTACATGGCAATGAGAAAGAATGAAATCTGGCCATGTGTAGCAACATGGATGGACCTTGAGGGTGTTATGCTGAGCGAAATAAGTCAGGCAGAGAAGGACAAATAACATATGTTTGCACATATAGGATGATTAGGAGGAACTTAATGGAGGACCATGGGGGAGGGAAAGGAGGGAAATAGTTGGGGAGAGGGAGGGAGGCAAACCATGAGAGGCTCTTGAATGCTGAGAACAAACTGAGAGCTGATGGGGATGGGAGAGAGGGGAAGGAGGGTGATGGGCGTGGAGGAGGGCACTTGTGGGGATGAGCACTGGGTGTTATACGGAAACCAACTTGACAATAAACTATTTAAGAAAAAAAATAAAATAAAAGCTCTTCACCCCCTATCACCCTGAGAAGGAGTCTGTGGGCTTCCTAGACTGCCAAAGTTGTCGGTGACACAAAATGCTCCAGAAACCCTACAGGGTTAATTAACATAAGGGATGTTAGAAATTATTTTTCTCCTATGTTATCAGAGCTATTCAAGTTATGAGTCTGGTTCTTGCCTAACTGGGGTACAAGAATCAGAAGACCTAGCAGCTTGCCATTTGCCATTAGGACCAAGACCTCAGACTCTACTTGGTCTTCCCTTTACAAAGGACCTTATCACCAGCTCACCCAGAATTTAGGCTGGTCCCATGGTCAGGACATTGCTATGTTGGCTTTAGAGTGACTCTTGCTGGCAAGGTATGTGCCATAAGTTGAACTGTGTCCTCCAGAATTATATGTTGAGGTCCTGACCCCTGGCACCTATGAATATGACCTTTTTGGAAATAGGGTCTTTATGGATATAATCAAGTTAAGATGAGAGCCCTTAAAAGACAAAATTCAACTGAGTAAACTTTAAAGAGTTTCTTGACTTTATTCAATGATTCAGGAATCAGGCAACACTCTATCTAGCAGACAGAAAGGAAGTTGTACAGAATTAGAGACTGATAGGCAGAAGGGAGCAGGACAAAGAAGTTATACTAACAAAGAGTGGATTGGTTGTAGCAAGATCACCTTCCTTTAGCAGACAGCAGGAGTCTATCAGGCAGATTACTTCACTAGTGATAACCAAATTTCCAGATTGACCCATTTAACATTTCATTCCTGGGAAAGTCTGAGATTGTAATTAAGTATTAAGATGTGGTTTGGCAAGGTGGGACCCAGCATAGTGACTCCATTTTGGGCCTGTTATCTTGTTTTTAACAGAATGTACTGGAATCTAATCCATATAAGAAGAGACACACAGGGAGAGTGCCGTGTGATGACAGAGGCAGAAACTGGAATGAGGCAGCTGCAAGCCGAGGAACACCAGGAATTGCCAGCCACCACCAGAAGCTCGGGAGAGGGAAGGAATGATTCTACTCAGTGTCTCAGAGTGAGCATGGCCTTGCTGACACCCTGCTTTTAGATTTCTAGCCTCCAGAACCAGGAAAGAATAGCTTTTTATTGTATTAAACCACCAAGATGATGGTGCTTTGTTAGTGCAGCTCTGAGAAATGAATCCAATGTGCATCAGAATGCCTAATGAGGTAAGAGTGGGAACCTCACCGAGGTCACAAAATTGATTGTGTGCCTTTCAGGGCCTTGTTGACAATGAGGCTTGTCCATGAGGCAGATTCTGGTCTGAGCCTAACACTGATTGTTACATGCCATCTGGTTGTTAGATTGTGGGGAAGGAAATATATAGCAGCCACCCATTTCCAACTGGCAGAGCCTAGAGATACCCAAAATAGTAGCACACGCACATGTTGGACCTAGGGATTAGCTTCACTTAGTTGAAAACAGAATGCCTCTCTCCCTTTTTGTGTTACACTCAACTCAATTTTCCCCCATCTCATAAACACTTTCAGTGAAACTGTCTCCTTACATTTTTACTCATTGCCCCTTCTTTCTCTGGGATTCACACACAAGTCCAGGGAAGGCTGGGTGGAAACCAGACTTACTGGCAAAATATATGCTGGTTCTACATAATTCTGTCACCTTCTTCCTTTGGATAGGTTCCCTCCCAGGATGAGTTTAGTCCCTTACACACAGACACATGCACGTCTGTCTAGTGGGTTTGCTAGAGTTCCACCTCGTCTACTTCCCTGAGCAGGGTTTTACCTGCATCAGGACCTTCTTCTCTATCAACACAATAGTCTTGTTTACCTGAGAAGCCAAGCTACATTAGGGTACCAATTCAGATACCCATTTTAGAAGACCCTTTGAGCTCTCAGGCAGAAGTGTTCTGGGCCTTGAACTTCTTACTTCCCTGGTTTGGATGCTTTAAGGGATGGTGAAAGATTGAGAATCAGTTAGGTCAGGGACATCTCATTGCTTGTAGTACCACTCCTTCCCTCTTGAGTCCCTATGCATGGCCCCAAATATCCCTATGTCCAAGATAATTTTTCTGTTGAGACCTCTGTCTTCTCCTCTTGCCTAGAAATGTATCCTAAGGTCTACTCCTGCTTCCAGTGTGTGTGTGTGTGTGTGTGTGTGTGTGTTTATATATGTGTATTTTCCCCTTAACTACACCAGAGCATTTGTAAGAGTTGGACCCAGTCTTTCAGGAGATAGTTTCTTCCAGACCAAAATATAAAGTCAAATATTGACCTGCATAATTTACGCTCATCTAATCTAATCTTTAAGTGTTAGAAAAATTCTTCAACCTTCTCCATTCCAGACAGCGAAACCATGCAGTTCCTTTGTTCTCACTGAACACCGTCAAACACGACACCTTTTAGTCCTGCCCCCAAATTAAGTTTTCCATTAAAAAAAAAAGCTGTTGCTCAAAATGTCTGTGAACAAGCCCTTCATGTAACTAAACTACCCAGCTAATTTCAGCCTGTGAGCTAGCTCCCATTTATTGATTGAGATGTAATTTACATACCATAAAATATATTCGTTTAAAGTGTACACTTGGGGTACCTTGGTGGCTCAGTCGGTTGAATATCTGACTCTTGGTTTCAGCTCAGGTCATGATCTCATGGTTTGTGGGTTCAAGCCCTGCATCAGACTCCATGCTGACAGGGTAGAGCCTGCTTGGGATTCTCTCTCTTCCTCTTTCTCTGCCCCTCCTCTGCTCATGCTCTATCCCTCTTTCTCAAAATTAAAAAATTAAGTGTATAATCAAGTGGTTTTTATTATAGTCACAGAATTGTACAACCATCACCACTAATTCTGGAATATTTTCATCACACCGAAAAGAAACCTTGTGTCCATGAACAGTCACTTCTCATTATCTTCTCTATTTAATCTTCTTTATGCATAACTCAAAGAAAGAGGGGTAGGTGGCCATATGGATCCCCAAGAGAGACTGGGATTTAGGGGTTAAAGAGGGGTGATAGCAGCAAGTGTGAAGAACACCCAGCACTCTGACTTTGTAAACTTCAGCCACACACGCTTCATTAGCAGTAAGGCTTTGATAACCATGGAGAACATATGAAAAGTTCAGGAATCTTTGTTTCTGTTCCTGGCGTGTTGGTGTAGGTGGTTGCTAGCTTTCAGGGCAAATAGAAACAAAGTGAAATGTCCATTGAATGACGGGAAACTTGATTCTCTTGGACACAGTCCACTTGGGCCCCGTTTGTCCTCACAGCAACCATTTGTTGGATCTGGTAGTGCCCAACTGACAGCATCTGTGCCCTTCTCCATGGCAAGGCTATTGTTACATCACCAGCTAACTAAAGGTCTACAAGATGAGAATAATTTTATTTATTTATTTATTATTTTTAAAAACTTTAAAAAAAAATTTATTTCTGAGAGAGACAGCATGAGCAGAGGAGGGTCAGAGAGAGAGGGAGACACAGAATATGAAACAGTCCTCAGGCTCTGAGCTAGCTGTCAGCACAGAGCCTGCCATGGGGCTTGAACCCACAAACTGTGAAATCATGACCTAAGCTGAAGTCTTCCGCCCAACTGACTGAGCCACTTAGGTGCCTCCAAAAATAATTTTAAAGATACCTTTGGAGGATACAACTTAGCTTTAAAGTATGTACAAATAGGCATATCCATTTTGCTAGGATTTTTGTCTGAATGAATCTATAGTAATTATAAATATGCTTTTAATTTTGAAAGTATAATATCATGCATCTTCAAATAATATAAAAGGGCATTTGTTTATTGTTTTTAAATAAAATTCCAAACAGTTTTCAGAGTGCTTTTTTCTGTTGGTAGTACTTATTACTATTATACAAATGGTATATTTCACCTTGGTATTTTTATTAAATTCATTTTATTTCCTTTATACATTTTCATATCATGTCCTCATTTATAACCTCATAACAATTTATGCATTTTTATTTATGAAAATTTACTACATTAGAAGTTGAAACTAAAAATTTTTAAAAACTAATTTATCAAAAACTAACACCCAACTTGTTATACATTAACATAAACAACATACTTTAGATAAAAATAAGTATATTTTCTAAAAAATTCAGTGGGAAAGAGTTGAATTTTTGTATATTTTTTTCAAATCTCTTTAACGACTGTCTCAATAGGAAACAGCCAGATTCTCTTACCTACTTTCAAAAATAACAGCTTTCTTGAGATACAATTTACACACCCCATACCATTCATCATTAAAGGATACCATTCAATGGGTTTAAAAATATTCAGAGTTGTGAAACCATTACCACAAATAATTTTAGTACATTTTTGTCACTCCCAAAGGAAAACTTGTATCCACTATCAGTTACTCCTTATTTTTTCTTATGCACACACAGACCCGACCACCCCCACCCTAGCCACCATGACCTTGCTCTAGCAACCACCAATCTATTTTCTGTCTCTATGGATTTGCTTAAATCTGGACATCTCATATAAACGGAATTAAACTGATGTGGTCCTTGATGACTGATTTCTTTCACTTAGCATAGTGTTTTCAAGGCTCATCTACATTGTAGTGTGTTTTATAATCCCATTTATTTTTAAGGCTGAATGATATCCCATTGTATGTATATGCCACATTTGGTTAATCCATTTACCAGTTGATAAATATTTGGCCATATTTCCACTTTTTGACTATATGAATAATGCTACTATAAGGTTTGTATTTGGTTAAAGGTTTATTTAGAAATGTGTACAAGTTTTTGGATAGACATTCTTTTTTTTTGCTCTCTTTTTTAAATGTTTTATTTATTTATTTATTTTTACAAATAGTTTATTGTCAAGTTGGTTTCCATGTAACACCCAGTGCTCATCCCAACAAGTGCCCTCCTCCATGCCCATCTCCCCCC